>NW_012150174.1:9721700-9722270 GCF_000956105.1 Propithecus coquereli
CAGGAGTTTGAGGTTGCTGTGAGCTAGGCTGACGCCACGGCACTCACTCTAGCCCGGGCAAAAGAGTGAGACTCTGTCTCAAAAAAAAAAAATTGTATTCCATGTTATCCAAAATCCCTTCATTCCAAAAGTCTGACCATTTAGTAGTATTATATTCTATTATTTCAGTAATTTGGGGGACAGTTGTCTAGAAACCCTTAATGCATATTATGTGTTTAATCTCTTTGTCTCTAGTTGATTAAAGTAGCATTTGATGAAGAAGTGAGTCCAGAAGTAGTAGAGATCTTTAAGAAACAGCTGATGAAGTTCCGTTACCCTCAGTCCATTTTCAGTACCTTTGCTTTTGCTGCTGGACAAACAACCCCACAAATAATTTTACCAAAACAGAAGGAAAAGAACACTTCTTTTCGGTAAGATGAAAGACAATTTTCTTAATTTCAGCCCTCCCACAAGTCAGAGGAAGTGACCTATCCTCATCCCTTGTGTCAAGGTGTAAGTGATTGCTCTTTTTATTCACCATTCTGTCAAGCCCATTGGGCCAAGCTCATAAAGTTATGGAACAGCAGCATT
>NW_012150174.1:9722682-9738471 GCF_000956105.1 Propithecus coquereli
GGGAATGGACACACTTGAAGCTCGGACTTGCGGGGGAGGGAGGGTAAGGGCATCATACGTAACCTAATCATCTGTACCCCCATAACATGCTGAAATAAAAAAAAAAAAAAAGCTAATGGTGTCTTTCGGTGGTTGAGCGCTGGTATTATCCACGACAGCTTCATGAAACCTGGACAATCAATTACAGCAGATGTCTACTGCAACCAATTGGACAAAACGATGATGATGCTTGCAATGAAGTAGCCAAGATTGGTCAGTAGAGACAGGCCAATCGTCTTGCAAGACAACGCTTAACCACAATGTTGCACAAACAACGCTGCTCAAACTACAGAAGCTGGACTTGGAAACTCTGTTATCCACTGTATTCACCAGACCTTGCACCAACTGACTACCACTTCTTCAGGCTTTGGACAACTTCTTGCAAGGAAGAGTATTCAGTGCTCAACAAGCTGTGGAAAACACCTTTCATAATTTGATTGCCACTTGCTCTCCAGGCTTCTTTGCTGCTGGCATAAACAAGCTACTGTTAAGATGCCAAAACTGTGTCGATAGTTTAGGGACATACTTGGATTAATTGTACTACTTCTTGTTTGAGATATAATAAACTACACTTTTGATTTGAAATCAGACATTTCATGTTTAATAACCTAAATATTTATTTTCTGATAGTTTTTTAATGTTTGTAGTGTTGTAAAATACATACATAATATAAAATTTTCCATTTTAACCATTTTTAAGTGTACAATTCAGTGGCATTAATTTCATTTACAATTTCGTGCTACCATCACCATTATCTATTTCCAAAACTTTTCCATTGCCCCAAACAAACACTCTACCCATTAAACAATAACTCCTGCTTCCCCATGCCCTAGCCCCTGGTAACCTCTAATCTACTTCCTGCCTCTATGAAGTTGCCTACTGTAGATATTCCATGTAGGTGAAATCATATAATACTTGTACTTTTGTATCTGGCTTATTTCACTTAGCATGTTTTCAAGGTTCATACATGTTATAGCATGTATCAGAACTTCATTCCTTTTTATGGCTAAATATATTCTATTGTCTGGATATTCCACATTTTGTTTATCCATTCATCTGTTGATGGACACTTCAGTTGTTTCCACCTTTTGACTATTGTGAATAATGTTATTACGAACATTCACATACAAGTATCTGTGTCCTTGATTTCATTTCTTTGGGTATATACCTAGGAGTGGAATTGCTGTGTCACATGGTAATTCTAAGTTTAACTTTTTGAGGAACCACTATACTTTGATTAGTTTTTAATTCTAAAATATACAGAATTTTTTCTTATTCTGCTTGTTTTGTGCTCTTTCATTTGAATACTGTGACTCAACCTAGGAATTGTAGCTATGCACATTGAGACCCTAGAAGCAGTACATCGAGAAAGCAGAAGACTTCCACCTATACAGAAGGTAATTATTCCAAACTACTTACAGCGTATAACATCTCTTCTTAAAAACAAATAATAGACTGTTGTGCTCCAGAAAATACCTTCTCTTAACCTTTAGCAGAGACCAGCTCCAGTTTTAATGATATATTAAACTTTTAGAGGAGTTCGTCATATAGAACCTTATAAAAAGGATACAGAAATAGGGATGGTATCTTTTCTTAGATTCAACAAAGGAGCAGTAATGACCTCTTGTTGAGTCTACTTTTATAGGTAGGGCATAAATTATGAGCAGTTCTAACTTCTAAGCCCAATGCAAGATTTTATGCTGTGCTTACTTCCCCCCAAAAAAGGATTTAAGGCAATTACCATAAAAAAAACACTAGGTCCCTGAATCTGGCTGTACATCAGAAGCAGCTGGGAAGTCTAGTAAGAATTCAGTCCTGAACCTCACCCCAGCCTCCTGAATTGGGATACTCTGGGTCATGACCTGGGAATCTGTATTTTCACAAGCCTCCCAGATGATTAGTTTGCAGCAAGTCCAGCACCAGTAGACTAGGGTTCAGGATCCTCTTGCTGATAGAGGCGAACCATTTCTACACCGTATTATTACACATGATGAAAAATGGATTCTTTTTTAAAATCACAAGCATTCAGCACAATGGTTGGATAAAGATGAAGTGCCGAAAATACAGTTCAAGAACTATTAAAGAACTAAAAGAACTATTAACTAAAAGAACTATTAAAAAAAAATTCAAAGGAGAGATCAGAAGCCAAATAGGTAGGAAAGAGAATTTTATCAGAAACCTGAGATGCAGTGATCATTATACTTTGGCTTTACGTTTAGCTCTAAGCTTCTTAGAGCCAGAAAAACAATAGTCTGATTTATATAGTTTTTATTGCTTAGTAATAAATAAACATGTTAGACCTTCAGGGGAGATTTTTTTTTTCCCTATCTCTAAACTCTTCAGGGGAGTATGTCATATGGTTCCTCATATAAAGCATACTGACTGAGTCAAGATTTCCTAAGTTATATAAATGTTCATTACATGGCCAAGAAGGACAGGTCTTTAAAAAAACTCATCCATTTTCTTTAAGTATTTGTTTTTTCAATTTATGAAAGTAATAATGTTCTTTATATAAAATTCAAAAATGAAAGAAATATACATTGTCCAAAGTGAATGTCCTCAGTAGTCCTCCCTACCCCTCCCTTACCTCCACCTTTAACCATAGTAGCACTACCGTTAAGAGTTTAGTTTATATTCTTAACAGTTTCTTTTCTTTTTCCAAAAATGAGATCATAATATGCATACTGGTTTCCAACTTGCTTTTTTTTACTTAACAATGTATTCTGGACATCTTTCTATGTTAACACATATAGGTCTATGTCATTTTTACTAAAGGTTGCAAAATGTTCCATTGAATGGATATTTCAAATGTTCGTGTTATTTCCCAATGTTTTTACTGTTAACAAGCAATTCTGAAAAGAATCCTTTCATACTTGCATGTACAAACTTCATTTCTACCTCTTACCAAATCTGCTTTCTCATTTGACTATCTCAGGAGTCTGGTCTAAGTTTTTTGGGTCTGTAACTGAAAAGATAACCTTAGTCTAAGTGTTACAAACCCTACATAGGTTGCATTTAAAATACTTTCTCTGTTGTAAGCCCAAGATTCTTAGACCTGCTCTGCTGCCAGGAGAAGAAATTGTTTGTGAAGGCCTTCGAGTCCTGCTGGATCCTGATGGAAGAGAAGAAGCCGCTGGAGGTCTTCTTGGAGGTCCTCAGCTCCTCCCAGCAGAAGGAGCCTTGTTCCTCACCACGTACAGAATTCTCTTCAGAGGGACTCCCCATGATCAGCTAGGTGTGACTCATGATACACGGGTATCTGTGTGGTACATGAGGTTTTGATTCAGTCTGTGCACAGTAGTTTGTACATAATTTCAAATCCAAAGCAAGCTTTTTGCCACACAGGTATTTTGGGGGATACTTTTGTCTGTCAAAGCTAATGATAATTTGGGTCATAGATTTTTACTTGAAGAATAAAGGATATCTTCTAAACAATAAATCAAGTGTTCATTTGCTGAAACTATCATAATTTCATATTGTAACCTAGGAATAGTCACTGTATCTAATTGCTAAATATGTCCTCTGCTGATTTGCCCCAGCTTTCTGAGTCCTATAGTTAACTATAAAGCTAAGGTCTTCCAGACACATGATCCTTTCTGTGGAAGAATATACTAAGCATCACAGGGTTATACAGCACTAACTAATCCCACTTCCTTTTTACCCTATTTCAATTAACCCCACTTCCCTCTTAGAAAACAACTTCTCTTCCACTCACCAAATTCCCATAGCTTCTATTTTCTACTACTCTATACAACCTTCTATATTAGAAAGGAATAGCATGCCTTATCCAAAAGTAATCTGCATTATTGTCTTAAATTCACTGTAATCTCTATATAAATATTCTTATTGATGGGCAAAGCACATAAGCTTTTGGGCAAAACTACTGGACTCCAAGTCATAAAGCTCAGATTTGAATTGCTGTTGACCAGTCTTGATAGCTTAAGTCACCTAACCTCTCTGGACTTCATTTTCCTCTTCTATAAAATTAGGGAATTGGGTTTTCATTGGTGATAATGCAGTGGTTCTTAATCTTGGCTGTATATTTGAATTAGCTGGAAAGCATTAAAAAAATATATATACCAGTTTCTGGGCCCACCCCTTAAACAATTGAATTAGAATCTAAAGCAGTAGGAATGGGGAGACTCAGGCATCAGTACATCTCTTAAGCCCACAAGTGACGGTGATGAATAGTGAGGATTGAGAACTAGTGGGCTAAATGGTCACTAAAGTTCCTTTCTCCTCTGAAATTATTTATTCCATAGCATTTGATGAATATGAACTACATGCTGTGCATTTTATTGGACAATGGAATTCAGATGTATAAAATGTATTATCTTTAAAATCTTAACAGTTATATCATTCCTAGGTTGGATAGAATCAAGACTGTAGTTATAAAACATTGCTTACCAAAAAGTTGCTTTTGCTTAAGCAAAGAGTAGAGAATTTCAATAAAGATGAATTCATAGGAATAGCTGTGCTTATTTTGAAAAAGTGAAACACAAAGCAAAATCTCAGCCCTCTTTGTCATATTGCTGTATACATAATTTACATTGTATTTGAAAGCAAAAGTACTTTTAAAAGAAACTAAATATATAGTACTTATAATTTTTTTGTAGTAAGTAGGCCTTTTGTGAGATTAATAACCATAAACGTACTTCTTGTACATAATTACATGAGATATTTATGTGGTCATTTAAATTGTTGTAATTTATTTCTTTTAAAGAAAAAGCCATTCTCTTGTTTTTTCCTTTCAAATTTTGGGTTAATTTCACTTTTTAGGAAAATTATTTTTATCAAAGAAAATCTTTTTATTTGCTTTTTATTTCTTTTTAAATTTCCAATTTAAAATTTCTCCTATAATTACAGACATAGAAATCCGATAGCTTCACATGTGTTATATAAGCATAGGTTGTTTAATACATCCTAGAACTTAAATCCTGTGTACATCCTGACTTTGCTTATCCTCTGGGTATGGACTTGATGTAAGAGGATAGTCAGAATTTTCCAGGTTAGGAATTGACAGATCCAGGGAATGAGAAATTCTGATGACAATAAATGAATAAATGTGTGAGCTCTTAAGTCAAATAAACCAAGTTTAAATATCTCCCCACCTCCTTCCCACCCTGGCTTACTAGCTGCAAGGCCTTATTTATTACAGCTCCTGTTATGTTACCTATACCACTGCCTACATGCTCTTCCTCTTCCCCTCTGCAAATTCAAATCCTATACTCTCTCCAAAGCTCACCTTCCCTCTCACTTCTTCCAGAAATCCTTTTCTGTCCATCCAGCATACAGAGATCTCCTTTTCTGAAATATTTAAATCCTTGTAGTCTCTTCCCTCAAAGGTGGGAGCTAACCACGTTATTATATTCTGCATATGACTCTCCTCCCATGGGAAATTGGAAGCTCTCCAAGGGAAGCTTTGTGTGCGCTACTTTTTTCCTAGATTCTTACCTTCATAACCTCAGGTAGTCGATAAATAATTATTTATATTGTCACATTCTTGCTTTAACAGTTAAACTCAGCTGGGCATGGTGGCTCATGCCTGTAATTCCAGCACTTTGGGAGGCTGAGGCGGGAGGATTGCTTGAGGCCAGCAGTTTGAGATCAGCCTGAGCAACATAGTGAGACCCCTGTCTCTACCAAAAAATTAGAAAAATTAGCAGGGCATGGTTGGCGTGTGCCTGTGGTCCTAGCTACTTGGGAGGCTGTGGCAGGAGGATCACTTGAGCCTGAGAGTTTGAGGTTGCAGTGAGGTATGATGACGCTTTAGATAAAAATTTTATATAAATTTTCTTATATAGGCTGCACTCTAGCTTGGAGTGAGCTAGAGTGAGACCCTGTCTCCAAAAAAAATTAAACTCCTAAAAATCTTGGGCCTAGTTCAATCCTGTAGTCCTGTCATATACATATTATAGCACCTTTTACCTCATATGGATACAAACTTTAAAAACCTGTTCTCTTTTGCTTTATTCCTACACTAAATATCTTGGATGACTTTTCAACATATGAGGAATACTTTTTTCTGTATAAAACCTCATTTCCTGTAAGATTGTCTTAAACCAAGTGATACCATGTGGCACAAAGCAGGTTGGGGAGAAAGAAAGAATGAAGGCAGGCAGGCTGTGAAAGTTCCTTGACTCTGGGAAAGGATTGTGTCTCAGGAATGACTTGTCATGAAATAAAACTAATGAATGAGATTCTAGAATCATGGCATTTTCTCTCACTGCATTCCTGGATATTTCCTCTCTCTATGCTCAGGGAAGCAACAGAGACTCTAGAACTGAGCCATAAAGTGCTGTTGCTGAGTCTGTATCCTGTCTTTCTACAGTTGGTGAGCAGACAGTTGTGCGGAGCTTTCCCATTGCCTCCATCACAAAGGAGAAGAAGATTACGATGCAGAACCAGCTACAGCAGAATATGCAAGAAGGACTGCAGATCACATCAGCATCTTTTCAGGTATTAAAAAAGGAAGCCAGCTGAGTGCAGTGGCTCATGCCTATAATCCTAGCACTCTGGGAGGCCAAGGAGGGAGGATTGCTTGAGGTCAGGAGTTCAAGACCAGCCTGAGCAAGAGCGAGACCCTGTCTCTACTAAAAACAGAAGAAATTAGCCAGACAACTAAAAACAGAAAAAAGTAGCTGGGCGTGGTGGTGCACGCCTGTAGTCCCAGCTACTCAGGAGACTGAGACAGGAGGATCGCTTAAGCCCAGGAGTTTAAGGCTGCTGTGAGCTAGGTTGATGCCATAGCACTCTAGCCTGGGCAATAGAGCAAGACTCTTTAAAAAAGAAAAGAAAAGAAGAGGAAGCCATTCTTTTACTATTCAGAATTTTCAAAAATCTAATGATGTTGTGGCCATTTTCTGTGGTTATGTGGTCAGAAGTTAGAGGATGAGGACGAGGAGATCAGAGAGTCTGAGAGGCTAATGTTCAACTCAGTAAACTCATGAATAGTCTTGGATTTAATCCCTCATTCATGAGCACCTTAGTGAACTCAGAGTACCAACGGATTGTCTATCAATATTTAGTGATCTTAGTAACTCAGACATACACAATTGGCTCTTGTTCCCTGCCAAATTATACTTCAATCCCTGTTCGATAAAGCCTTTACATGAATGCAATTCTCTTGGCATCTGTTTCAGAAGGAAATTCCTATGGCTTTTCTGTGAAAGAGGTAAAAAGGATAACTAAGGCTAAAGTACTGTTGCTACTAACTGCATAACCCCTGATAAAGCAAGGGTTTTTCCAGGGGGCTCTGAATGTATCAGAATTCATGGAATTACCAATGCCCTGTAAGAAGTGACCTTTTCTTAGTTTCTCCTTTTAAAAAAATTCTCAGTCTGTAATATTTTGCTTTTCCTATACTTCATGCCTTGTCTCTAACTTCTCAGATTTGCAAGGATTCCAATTCTTGCCTCATTCCTTCTAGTCACAGAGCCCTCCCTGGTGGTTCTTACACTAACTGTGTGAAATGTGAGGCTGCTGATCTTCAGGTTCCAGACCTTCTCCTATCACCTGAGAGTGTTGACTGCCTAGGGACTGACTTCCTCACTGTTCCAAGTACCAAAGAACTCTACACTCAAATATTTCCTGACTATACTATTAGAACTCTAGTAAAACTGATTTTTTTTCTTCCTAAATTTGTTGTATCACTGAGTAGGAAGGGAGTTTATTAGGCCAAATTCCCAACATCCGTAACAACCAATTGAGAAATGAGAAGGGCACGTTTGCTACTTCAGCCACTACAAGTTAATTGCCAATCCCATCCTAGAAGACATAGTCATAAAGAAATCTAGCTTCAAGATACATGATTTTCCTTGCCAAATAACCATCTATGGCAAGTAAACCTTTTTGAGCCTCACTTTTTTATTTTTAAAATTAAAAAATTGTATTCCATGGCCGGGCACAGTGGCTCACGCCTGTAATCCTAGCACTCTGGGAGGCCGAGGCGGGCGGATTGTTTGAGCTCAGGAGTTCGAGACCAGCCTGATCAAGAGTGAGACCCCGTCTCTACTAAAAAATTAGAAAGGAATTAATCGGCCAACTAAAAATATATAGAAAAAATTAGCTGGGCATGGTGGCGCATGCCTGTAGTCCCAGCTACTCGGGAGGCTGAGGCAGAAGGATCACTTGAGCCCAGGAGTTTGAGGTTGCTGTGAGCTAGGCTGACGCCACGGCACTCACTCTAGCCCGGGCAAAAGAGTGAGACTCTGTCTCAAAAAAAAAAAATTGTATTCCATGTTATCCAAAATCCCTTCATTCCAAAAGTCTGACCATTTAGTAGTATTATATTCTATTATTTCAGTAATTTGGGGGACAGTTGTCTAGAAACCCTTAATGCATATTATGTGTTTAATCTCTTTGTCTCTAGTTGATTAAAGTAGCATTTGATGAAGAAGTGAGTCCAGAAGTAGTAGAGATCTTTAAGAAACAGCTGATGAAGTTCCGTTACCCTCAGTCCATTTTCAGTACCTTTGCTTTTGCTGCTGGACAAACAACCCCACAAATAATTTTACCAAAACAGAAGGAAAAGAACACTTCTTTTCGGTAAGATGAAAGACAATTCTCTTAATTTCAGCCCTCCCACAAGTCAGAGGAAGTGACCTATCCTATCCCTTGTGTCAAGGTGTAAGTGATTGCTCTTTTTATTCACCATTCTGTCAAGCCCATTGGGCCAAGCTCATAAAGTTATGGAACAGCAGCATTGATATATGTAACAAGTTTCAAAAACTTAAAGCTACCAGAGGCTTTGACTATCATGTCCATTCCTCACAATGCATTTTTTACATGTAAAATTCTGTTTTCTCTTTTTCCCATGTTGATCACTTTTTAAATGCCTTTGAGCAATCCCTTCAGCTTTTATCCATATCTAGGTCTAATAGTTTTGCTGTGATCTAGAAAGAGGAGCCTTTTTCTTATTTTTCTTTTCTTTTCTTTTTTTTCTTTTTTCTTTCTTTTTTTTTTTTGATAACTCTTTATTTTGAGCAGTTGCAAACTTACAGAAAATTTATAACAGTAATGCAAAGAATTCCTATGTATCCTTGACCCAGGTTCACCAGTGGTCTCTATTTTGATCCATTTGCTTTATCATTCCCTCTCTCATATATATATTTTTCCCTGAACCATTTGAGTTATATAAAAAAACACCCTTTTTTCCTTAAATATATTAATATACATTTTCTAAGAGCAAAGACATTATCTTATATAACCACAATAGAGTAATCAAAACCAGGAGATTTAATTGATATAAAACGCTTACCTAACCCAAAGTCTATATATGCAAATTATACTAATGATCCTTGATAGCTACTTTTTTCCCCTGGTCCAGGATCAGGCATTGCATTTGATTGTCATATTCCTTTAGTGTGAACCCTTATTTTGTGATGAAAGTTTTTAGAAATTTATGTTGAAACTTTTAAATTTCAGTTATTACAAAATAACAAGTGTTTCATCCATCAGCAATAAAATATAGGGAATACACTTTCAATTCATTCACCATTAATCATGTAGAATTTGGGTATCTGACAGTACAAATTATATATTAGGGAGAGCTTTGCAGACTTTGGAGAAAAGGCTTTTCCTTTGTCTAAAAGTGGGGTAGATGGGAGATTATAGAAGATTTGAGGTTCCAGACAGTATGTCATTTCTCAGTTGCGTAGCTAGCCACCTTTATTACCTGGTAAGCAAAGGAGACCATGAATATCCAGGTATGATATGCCGAAGCATGACAGCTTCTTAGGGATTTACATCAGTGAGCAAAGCATCTTAGCACTGTTGGGTCACGGAGGAGCCTATATTTGTTATCCTAGCCTTCAATGGAAGAAACAAAGCTTTGTACAGTATTTTATGTTTAGAAACTATCAGAAACATGTATGTTTATATTAGTTTCAGAAATATATACCTGTATCAAGCCTGTTGTATCAGCTGCTTATAAAGCAGAGCAACAGAGATACAGCAATTTAAAAATTATAAGAATTGCCTTAAGTACATGAAACAAAGGATATAGCTTTAACTGGGAAACAATTTCAGAAATACCATTGAGTTTAAGTTATATCTGAAGTGATTTTACAATAGGTTTAATTTAAGAAATATCAGTATTTTATGACTCCCAACAATTATCTAAAACTTATGTAATAACCTTCAGGTTTACATTGGGGATGCCTAAAGACAAGGTCTGGTGAAACTATTTGACAATAAAAGAATTCTTATCACTTTTTACTGAATAGCAAAAGAACACAAAAAGAGTTCTATTCTTTGTGGTAGAGAAGAACATAATCAAGAACAATCTTATTCAAAATCTTCACCTCCATCTGATTAGTCAGGAAATAGGTTCTTCGTTTAATTCTCTGTATTGTAAATACTCTGTGCCTTGATTTCCTATCAGCAAGAAAGGGTAAACTGTTCGAATAATGTATGTGTAAGTCCAAATGATTTACATCCTAGTTTCTCTTTAATTAAAGCTGATTCTCAAAAGGATACTCAAATTTCTGATTTCTTATTTTTCTCCTCTCAAAAAAGGAATTATATTATTTTTTTCTATCCCTCAGAAGGTTTACAGCTATTTATTTAGAGGCAGGATATCACATATACATACATAAAACATTTAAGAAATAAGTAAAGATGTTACCAACTATAATTGTCATATCATCTCAAAGAAAGGCCAGTGAGTTGGTTGAAAGAGAGTTTGAATCAGTAGAGAAGGGGGCAGGCTGGCTTTCTATGTAGGAGGATCTCTACAAGCATGCTTTGTGGGAACAGTGGTGAGAACAGTGGTGGGGACAGTGGTATGGGGACAACCAGAGTGGGTCCAGGGCAGTCTTGACCAAAAAAGCCAAACCGTGGAGTTTAGATTTGGGATGATAAGTTTGTGTCGCACTTTAGCTTTTCTTGTACTTTTTGCCTATAGCAGTGTCCTGATGACAATGGTGTTTTATAGGAAATTAGTCTACTTCCACATAAAAAGTGATGTAAAGAAGGAGGCTTAGCCTGAGCAAGAGTGAGATCCTGTATCTACTAAAAATAGAAAAATTAGCCAGGCGTTGTGGCACATGCCTGTAGTCCCAGCTACTAGAGAGGCTGAGGCAGGAGGATCGCTTGAGCCCAGGAGTTTGAGGTTGCAGTGAGCCATGATGATGCCACTGCACTCTAGCCTGGGAGATAGAGCAAGACCCTGTCTCAAAAAAAGAAAAGAAAAAAAGAAGGAGGAGAGAATTAATCAAAGTCCAGACAATACTAGTGGCTGTGGGAATGGAGAAGAAACAATTTGAGCCATGTAGGTATCAAAAATATAAGTGGTACTTTCATATTAAATTGACGTTCTTTTTGGTTTTATGACTTATAGCACCTTCTCAAAAACAATTGTGAAAGGTGCCAAAAGAGCAGGGAAAATGACAATTGGACGGCAGTATTTATTGAAGAGGAGGACAGGGACAATTGTGGAAGAGAGAGTAAATCGTCCTGGATGGAATGAAGAAGATGACATATCTGGTATGTGAGAACTCATTTTTCCTTTGTGATTCAACTTTATTCTTTCTTATGTGAATAAGAATAAAAGACTAAGATATAGTTGCACTTAAACCTTGACTCACAGAAACCTACATTTCATGAGAAGATTGTGGAAGCACTTACCAGCTTCTCAGAACTGGAAAAAAAAATTATTTTCCCAATTTTCCATTGTTCAGATAAGATTTTGTTAAATTATACTTTACTAAATACATACAGCTGATTGGCCAGTTTTATGTGGGTCTCATTAAAGGGAAAAAGAAGGAGACTCTACTGCATAGGCAATTTAGGAATAGGGTAGTCCCCTCTACCTTATTCTTAAAGAATAAGAACATTGAATGTTCAAAGTTGAAGATTTGGGTTTTTGGTAAGAACATTGTTAGTACTCTTAATCAAAATGGGGGACCTAAGGTGAAGGAATTCTTAGGTAAAAAGAAAAAAATACCTCCTCAATATTTAAAAGTATAGAATTTGGGCAGCTAAGATACCTCTTAGTTGGGAAAATAGAGGCAGAAAGTCAGTAGCAAAATGTCTTGTTGAGTGAGTGTTTCCTATTCTTAACCCAGCATTCAAGTATGCTGTGGAATTAACACTACAGAGAATCTGATGTAATGGGAGGCAGAATGTCATTACAGCTTTTTCCTTCTTAGGATCTTAGAATCAATCACTTGCACTTTTTGCCTATAGCAGTGTCCTGATGATGATGGTGTTTTATAGGAAATTAGTGTACTGCCATATAAAAAGTGATGTTTTTACTACTGCTAGTACAACTACTACTAATAACAGCAACATTTTTAAGAAAAGAAATCTCATCTTTAGAGAGAGCACTGACTGTTCTCCATTTCAGCTTGCTGGGATAAAGAACCTATGTGGTTTTGTGTGTTTGTGTACATGCCCAGAGTGAGAATGTGTACATACAAACTTGCCTCTGGGGGCAATGAAAATACCCGTCATCACATTACTGAAGTGTTGGACCCCTGGCCTCCTCACAGTCATATGTAAAGCCACAGAAATATTACTGCTCCCCATCACTATTGACTCTTCCAACTCAATGTTTTTATTATTTCATGGAACAAAACCTGTTATTCTATGACAGTTGTTCCACCAAAAGACCAAATTATATAATGTTCTTTGCTCCTCTGAAAATAAAAGGAGAACACAAAATTGATACCTGAGTACATTGTGAAGTTAACAAATTGAAAGACAAAGTCTTATATTTAAAGGGATAAGCTGTTGGTTTTCTTCTTCTTTTTTTTAATTTTAATGGAAGAAGGCCATATCTTTCCCTTGCACAATAGTACTTTGAGTACATTTCCAAAAACTTTGAAAGCTTGATTTGACTTCTCTTACTTTAAAAATAAATAGGAAAGTAAATTAGGACAATTTTTAACATGGAATATTTTTTTTTAAGTTAGAACATGCAGTACTCAATTAAGAATGTCCTTTAAAAAAAAAAATCCTCCCTAAAATACTTGATCATTGAGTAAAGTCTTCCACATCTAAAATCTTAAAGGATTCTGTAACCTATGATTACAAAACTGTGAAGGAGTTTCCCATGCCTACAACATCCTCTGGCAAAAATATTTCCAGGAAAAAAAGTATAACTTCTTTATATTATACTTCTCTAAGGAAAGAAAGGTCTTTTTCCTTCCAGTAAATTTCTGGCAAATCCAGAAATTTCTAATAAAAGTTTATGCTCTGAAAAGTAAACTGAAACCTAGATGATGAGTTTTGTGTAGTGATCATATTAAAAATAAACTTTACTGACAGGTTAGCCTCTGACAAAGTTTGGGTGTTTTTTTAGACACCCAAACTGATGTTTTGGGTGTTTTTAAATAGAAATCACTGCAATTTGGCATTGATAAGCAAGCCTGAATGAAATAGAAAAATATGGGTAATGAATTCAAAATTATATTGTTTTTAAAAATTATTTAAATGGTATTATTTTCCTGATATTTTTTAGTTAAATTACTGATATTTCATTTCTTGACTATTCATAACTGTTTTACCTTATGTTTATTTGGATATGATTCCTCATAGAAGTTACATGATTTAATTTGTGGTATACATAATACCTATAGCCCTAATATTATAATTATTATTATTATTATATTAATATAACCCTGTCTTGGTTTAAGGATCCTCTTCAAAAGGAAATTTTTAATCCTATACTTTGAGCTAATAATTTTTTCAAAATCTATCTCTGCCATCACAGTTTCAGATGATAGTGAACTCCCCACAAGTACCACCCTGAAAGCCTCAGAGAAGTCTACAATGGAACAGTTAGTGGAAAAAGCTTGTTTCAGAGACTATCAGCGTTTAGGTTTAGGAACCATAAGTGGCAGCTCTTCCCGTTCAAAACCAGAGTATTTTCGAATCACCGCCTCCAACAGGATGTATTCACTCTGCCGAAGGTAAGTCTGTCAGTGGGCTCCAAAAAGAGACCTCCTTTCCTTTCTTCCCATTTAAGTATTGAATGGGCTGTTGCATCTCATTGGCATTCTCAGAAGAACAATTACATCACTGAAAAGTACATATATTAGGTCAGAGGGAGAAAGGTAAAATTCTTGTCCCCTTTTTGAATTTCCCTTGTTTGTCTTTCTCTTCCCAGTTTGCCTCTTTTCTAGCATGCCTGAAGATAACTTGAAGAAGGAATAGGATTTGCCCAGGCAGATAGGAGAGACGAAAGTCTGCTATAGGCCAGGGATCCACAAACTCTGTAAAGGGCCAGATAGTAAATATTTTCAGTTTGTGAGCCATATGGTCTCGTGTTGCAACAACTCAACTCTGCAGCAAAAGCAGCTATAGACAGTAAGGAAAAGAATGGGTGTGGTCAGTTTGGCCCCACAGGCTGTAATTTGCTGACCCAGGTGTAGGCAGGGTTTTCTAATGCTGTTTAATTAGAATATTTTCAAGGGAATATTACTTAAAGAACGTAAGTGAACACATTTCCTTTTTTCTACCATCTCTCACTGTTTTTCAAATATGTTAAGCCGTGTTCTATGCTTTACTGTATGTAAATATATATTTTCTAAAAACTACATTTTCGCCATCTACAAGTTTAATCATTTTCGTCTCCTGGTAAGTTGTTTTCTTTGCATTTATAAATTCCTGCTTTGATTAAATAGCTCTGAAAGTGCTTTGTAAATTGTAAGCTTTGTGCATATTCTAGAAAGCTGTCTTAATGTTACTGTTAGTTTCAACCCTGCTATTCTTGAAGAAATACAGATATGTCATTTTAAATGGCAATTTAGGTTTGCAAATACCAATGTGAGACTTAAGAAACAAGTTAGGAATATACTTTGAGATTATGGCCAAATAAACATTTTGCATGAATGGTTGGGACTTTGAGTATGCAGTATTTTTCTTGGATTCTCTGTCTTTCTAACTAAATTGTCTGTGAAGATAAGTATAAATCATGTCAGGGTATGATGTCCTGCTGTTTGGGAAGCTTGCTATCAAAATTATGTTTGCCAATAAGAAAACAGATCTCATTTATCATTTCAGTCTGTCAGAAACAAAATAAAATTTTAATAAATGACTTATTAGAACACTTGTTATACAGAATTTATGGCGGTATAAAATAATATATATCCATTAAGCTATTAGAAGGAAGGAAATGGAATAATAAAAAAAATCCAAAAGAAGTCAAGAAAGGAGAGAAATGGCGACAAAGAATAGATTAAATGAATAGAAAGTAGTAAGAAAGTAGATTTAAATTCATATATATCAGTAATTATATTAATTGTAAATTTACTAAATACTCCAAAGAAAGAGATTATCAGGGTTTTGGGTTTTTTTTTTTTTTTAAGCTTTCTGCTGCTTTTAAGGAATTTATCTAATATACAAGAATACAAAAGGGTGGAAAATAAAAGGATAGAAAAAATACCATGCAAAACTATCTTTAAAAAAAATTGTCACTATATAAATATCAAGGTAGACTTTAAAGTTAAAAGCATTACTAGCAATAAAGAAGGATTGTTCATAATGACAAAAAGTTCATTTTATACACAGCAATTCATTAAGACCAACAGAAGTTTATTACGGGAACTGGCTTGACATTTGCAAATCAGTCAACCACATTAAACAGAATTAAAAAGAAGTGTGTTATATACAGAAAACCATTTTATAAATGTAATATATATTTATGGTTTTTATATTTTTATTTTTTCCTGTAAATTCTGTATTCTTTGTCACATTTATGATTTTTTTTAAAAAGGAGTCTCAGCAAATTAGAAATAAAGAGTT
>NW_012150174.1:9740517-9743313 GCF_000956105.1 Propithecus coquereli
CTAATTTATAGTAGAGACGGGGTCTTGCTCTTGCTTAGGCTGGTTTCGAACTCCTGAGCTCAAACAATCCGCCCGCTTCGGCCTCCCAGAGAGCTAGGATTACAGGCGTGAGCCACCGTGCCCGGCCAGCAACATTATTCTTAATAATAAAAAGCTAGAAGCTACTCAAAATCAACAATGGAAGAATAGATAAGTAAAGGTATTATAATCACAAAGTAGAATACTATACAGTAATGAAAATGAACAAACTACAGCTCTATACAATAACATGAATGGATTTCATAAACATGATATTGAGCAGAAGCAGCCAGACACAAAAAAATAAATTCTATTGGTTCCTTTTATCTAGAATTCAAAACAGGCAAAACTCATCTATGTTGTTAGCAGTCAGGATAGTGGTATTCTTTAAGGAAGAGGGAGAAATGGTGATTGGGAGGAAATGCAAGGAGATCTTCTTGGATGCTTGTAATGGTCAGTTTCTTGACCTAGGTGGTACTGACATGGGTTTTTTGTGTGTGTTAGTTCATTTGTGTTTTGAGCATTTGTATGTGAGTTATACTTTAGAAGTTTCCACAAAAGCTTCTGAAGCCCAGTCTACCTCTTGAGGCTTAACTCTGGAGCCCAGAGCTGAAGGCTCTGGGTAGTGGGGTAGGATGGGTGGCAGGGTAATTGGAATCTTTATTACTAAATGAGACTGGTACTGAGAGTAGCTTGTACTGGTCTTCAGGCTTAACACTATTTGCCCCAGGACTAGGGACTATACAGCTATCACTCAAGCCCATGTCTGGGAGTAGGAGAGAGCCTTAGATCTTATGTGTAGCACAGCATGGTCTGTTTGGTGCTCATTTCCAGTGGATGGAGGCAACAGCCCACTATAGGGGGCAGGGAATGAAGGAGTGTGCTGGTTCTTTCCCAGTTATTGAAGCAGCTCCTGGAGCCATTAAACATTACTGCCTTACCTAATACACATTATCATTGTATCTTGAAGCAAGTGGGGAAAAACAGATATTTAAAGTTAGAAGTAGAAAGTCCTAATTATGGAATTGCTTTTTCAGTCTTCATGAATGATTATGTTTATAGTGTGGTCTTTTCATCAATTTGTGGTATTAGAAAAATACAGGCCATAACTTCCTAGAGCACCAAAATGTTGGGCTTTCAGAATGCTTCCAAGGTACTATTGGTTAAGTATGGAAAGTTAATTTGGCATGCGCTAAAATAGTTGAAGGTTACAATTTTCATGACCATAAACTGGATTTTGTCTCCCTCCTCTCAGCACTGGTTTATATCAAGATAAAGGATAAGAAGTTATGGAAACGTATAGTGGTTATAGTTACACAACATTTTGAATGTACTTAATGCCACTGATTTGTACACTTAAAAAAGGATAACATGGTAAATTTTATGTTGGGTATATTTTACCACAATAAAAAAAATCACAAAAAAAGATATAGGATTAGTGGTTAGGAAGTTATAAATATGAAATCTCTTTAGTGTGATATTTCTAAATAAGCTAAAGAAATGACTCTAAAAACTGCCTACCTCCTTGCACTTACTAACTGTAAAAGAAAATACTCTTGTTATTTACTTTTCCAGCATCATATCCTATAACTTTTCGAGCTAATATTTTTCAAATAAATATCAACATGTAGTGTTAATAAAATATTTAAACTCATTTTGACATTTGAGGATACTGTTCTCATACCAAAAATCATTTGGTTTTGATTTTTAATCCTTTCACCATCTCAAGCAGTCTAATATTGGTGTATTCTATTCTCTATTGTCATTTCAGTGACCTATGAGTTGTTGACAATTTGACTTGTCGTTCTCATAAAGTTAACATTAATCCACTAATTTTACAATCTTTATTTCAAATTGAGGAAAAGTAATGTATCAGGCAAGGGAAATATTCAGTTCAACAGAGGCCTTTTTAATGATTCTACATAATATTTTTATTTTCTAAGCTTAGATTATTTGGCAAAAGTCTGCAGTGTCACTCATTTCAAAAAAGACTACAAATCAATGGATGAGTTATCTGCTTTCACCATGTAGGGATTTTCTTCTCAACCCCTGAAGAAATGAGAAATTGAAATTATCTTCCACATTTGAAATATATGAATTATATGTCTTACCCCTTAACCAATATGTATCTGAGTCATAGAAAATTACTATGATACTGTGATATTCCTATTCTTATATTCTCTCTCTCCCTCTTCCCCTATTTCTTTCCCTTTCTACTCCCCCCACCCCTTCCCCAATCATTCCCTTTCTCCCTTCTATGTCCCTGAAGCTATCCTGGCCTTTTAGTTGTACCTCAAGTTGTACAGGACAGTAGTTTACCAAGAGTAGCACGCTGCTATCGACACAATCGCCTGCCTGTTGTGTGTTGGAAGAACTCAAGAAGTGGTACTCTGCTCCTCCGATCTGGAGGGTTCCATGGGAAGGGAGTCGTTGGTCTTTTCAAATCTCAGAACTCTCCTCAGGCCGGTAAGCATCTCTCTACAGCACAATTATGACCCATTCACTTAAGGGTATTCCTAAAAATAAAAGAAGTAAAATCTTGTGCCTTTTCATCAAGCTGTGTCTCACATATAAACTTTCCCACTGTCCTACATGCAATATGTATAGCTTAAACAAGAACTATACTTGCTAGCGTGGGGCTGCACCTTGAATTTGACATCTCACTTAATATGTCTGGTCTGTACTTGGATTTTAATAGAAATTAATATAGTCTTTGGTTGTAGGCTATTTTTGTTCCAGCAAACCAAAGTATCCACAGATGGAAACTAGACTATACCA
>NW_012150174.1:9744746-9746427 GCF_000956105.1 Propithecus coquereli
AAAAAAAAAAAAAAAAAAATCGTACAGCAGAAATTACTCATTTTAAAAATAAATAAAATATTGAAAGCTTTTCCTCTGAGATCAGAGCAAGAGAAGGATGCCCACTATCACCACTCCTATTCAGTGTTGTAATAGAGGTCCTAGGCAGTGCGGAAAGGCTATAAAAATAAATAATAAAAGATATAAAGATTGAAAAGAAAGAAATAAAACCTGAATGTACATGTAGAAAATCTGAAAGAATATACAGATAAACTTTTAAAATTAATAAGTGAACTTGGTAAAGTCACTGGTACAATGTCTTTATATGATAATTAGTCATATATATACAAAAAATCATTACAAAATGAAATTTTAAAAAGTGATGCTATTTTGGTATTACTACTTTTATGGTAGCACTAAAAATCATTAAATACTTGGGAATAATCTAACTGAAGATGTATAAGACCTCTCCATGAAATACTTAAACCATATTGAAGATCATTAAAGATCTAAATATATAGATATTTCATGTTCTTAGATTAGAATACTCAATAGTCTAAAACTGTAAATTCTCCTGAAATTGATTTATAAAGTCAACGAAATCCTAATTAAAATCCCAGCAAAATGTCTATGGAAATTGAAAAGATAATTCTAAGAGTTATATAAAAATGCAGAAAGCCAAAAGGAGTCAAGATAGTCTTACAGAATAGTACTACAGAACATCAAGACTTTTTATAAAGCTACAGTAATTAAGACAGTATGAGATTGGCATAAGGATGGACAAACAGGTTGGTCCGAGTGCAGTGGTGTTTACAGCTAACTGATCACAACCAGTTACAGATTCCTTTGTTCCTTCTCCACTCCCACTGCTTCACTCGACCAGCCTTAAAAAAAAAAAAAAAAAAAAGATGGACAAACAGACCAATGAAGCAAAATAGGAAATATAGAGACAGCCCAACATATATGGATACTTGATTTAAGATAAAGATAGCACTTAAGAGCAGTGGATACAAGATGTATTTTCAATAAAAGGTGCTAGAAAAAAGTTAATCTTGACCCCCTATCTTACACCATTCACAGAAATCAATTCCCATTGGTCTGTAGATCTATATGTAAAAGATTAAAACAATAAAGCTTCTAGAAGATAGGAAAATATTTTCATGACCTTGAGGTAGGGAAAGATTTCTTAGGCCAGGAAGAACATTATCCATAAAGTAAAAGACTAATTAATGAAGAACTTCTATACATTGAAGATATCATTAAGATAGTAAAAAGGCAATAAACAGTAACAGGAGCTTCAACAGGTACTTCACAAAAGAGGACATCCTGGTGGCAAAAAAAAAAAAATCTGAAAAGAGGCTCAACTAATAAGTCTTCAGATAAGTGTAAAGTTCTAGCGAAAGTACTATATACTTGCCAAATGACTAATATTTAAAAGATCAACAACACAAAGTACTATTAGGGATGTTAAATAGGTGGATTCTCATTTATCCCTAGTGGGACTATAAACTGGTTAAATAACTTTGGAAAATTGTCTGATTGCATCTACTAAACATGTAAATATCTACTGAACATATTCATGAACTGCTACCTAGAAATTCTACTAGTAGATGGAATTGAATTTCCAACAGAAATACATATGTGCTCTCAAAAGACATCTGTAAGAATATTCATAGCAACATTATTCTTTTTTTTTTTTTTT
>NW_012150174.1:9749482-9754126 GCF_000956105.1 Propithecus coquereli
CTCTCTCTCTCTCTCTCTCTCTCTCTCTCTCTCTCTCTCTCTCTCTCTCTCTCTCGCAAACTAATGACCAAAATGCTGCTTTAGGAGCTCTCAAGCAAAGAGGTTTTTAAGAAGCTAAGGAAATAATAGATGCTGCTCTCCTGTTTTGTAAGGATATTTGTGAATACTTTGTCTAAGGTCTTGAAGTCGAGAGCTATATTTTGCTGAGCTTTCTCATAGCTTCTAGTTCATAATAGATGCTTGATAAAATTAAACAATGGACCACTAAGATGTCAGATCCAATTTAGGGATGGCTGCATTTTTTCCCCTTTGGAAATGAGGTAAACTCAAAATCTGTGGCTCAGTAAGTAGGTAGAACCATGTGCTTTCTGAGCTCTTCTTTTTTCTCATTCATTTCCCTCCTGAAAGTTGGCCAATGTCTTTGATCTTTAGGTTGCCTGAGGGTGGCACACACATAATGCTATATTATTCCACCTGGGTTGGAGTGTCAGCATTGGTATAATTGAAGGCAGTTGAGTTTTAATTGTTTCTGCTCTGAGTAATCCTCCCAAGCCACATGGAGGGTATAATACAACACAAGCATGTGTAAGTTACATAAAATAAGTGAATCATTTCAGGAGCACTGATGAGCAGATCACTAGCTTTGAGTGGTAAAAAATTAAAACTTATTCCACTGGTTTCTGAATTTTTTAATCTACTATAGATTTATTATATTTCATATTGTTGAACTCACACATTTGCTCACATTTTAATAGCTTTAAAATTGGGATGCATCTTACAATTTAGGTGGTCAGAAAGAATAGTGTCATAGTTTAAATGATAGATTTTTTATTCATAGTACATAAAATAACAATGCATCTTAGAATTGATAGCATCTTAGAGTGTATAAAATATAATAATGGCATCTTGAAGTTGATAAAATATAATATTGCTAATTATTTTCTGTTCAGGTTGAAGGAAAATTTATTGATTTTCCTTCTAGTGAGTCCATCTCTGATGCCTCTTTTAAGTGTCTAGGTCAATTTCAGTGATTCTGTTTTGCTCCACACAAACAAGGCTCTTATTCCCATCAACCCAGAATTGCTCTCACAATTGTTCACATCTGTGTATACTTTTTGCTTCTCTTTTAGAAGAACCAGGGAATCTAGCAGTAGTTGCTCCTCTCCTTTCCCCATCTTTCTCTACTCTTCAATAAACCCCTACAAGCTCATGTCCCCTGTTAGCCTGTGTGGCAAAATTGGCCTATGTGGCAGAACTGAGATAAAGTTACTGATAATGGGGAAATTCTCACCTCTACCCATTCTGGGATGTCAAGGGAACGCACTCCATCCTCTGCTTCCAAACAATAACACGGCCAGTATGGTTGGGGGATATCACCGAGGAGATGTTGTTGGTTAATATTCATTTTGAGTTGCTTGAGTAATCAGAAGCTACACCTATGCTTGGAAGGATAGCCCTGTGCTGGTTTTCCAGACCTGGACTCTTTCTGGGAAGAGGATGAGGAAATCAAGAAGTAGGTGTGGTGAAACTAGCATCATGGGAGGATTAGCTATTTAATAGATTGAGGCTTTAAGTGGTACTGGTTTCTATATTTGGGCGTGGTAACTTGAAGACTATATAGAGAAAGAATAAGCAAAAAAAAAATATATATATATATATACATATATATATATATACACGCACACACACACACATGCTTGTTTTATTAACATAGAGATGTAGTTTGTTTTATTCAATATCTTTTTCTTTTATAGCTCCTACCTCCTCTTTGGAATCTTCCAGTAGCATAGAACAAGAAAAGTACTTGCAAGCCTTACTGAATGCAGTTTCTGTCCATCAGAAACTAAGAGGCAACAACACCCTTACTGTTAGGCCAGCCCTTGCTCTGTCTCCAGGTAAGATTTGATAATACTTTTCTTCTTGACAACTACTATAAAAAGTCATATCTGTTCCTAGAGTTAGTCTCTTTAGTTATTTGTACTGTTCTTCACCATGACCCCTTTAAAGTTTTAGCCTGCGGGGCTATAAGTTTAGCTCCTTTTATTTAGAAATCAGGATACCATTATTAATATGTAGTAAATAGTAACTCAATATAGAGATTCAGTTATTTGCTTTTAAAAAGAGTAATAGGAGAGGAGGTGGGGAACATAAAGTCACTCTTTCCAGAATTTGTTTTACATAGAATCTGTTTTAAATAATTATGAAGTTGAATGTATAAGTTGGACATCTGTTTATTAAATGTATATTTATTAAAATCATGTCTAAATTTGAAATTCCCCAAATTTCTGAAGCCTATTATGATTTTCAGTACAATTTGTTTTTACTAGATCTGGATGAAGCCATTATGACATGTACTAATATTCTGTTTCAGTTATCATGTGATGGAACCCCAAAGGGTTCATGTAGAGGTAACCCTAATGTGTTAGACACAGGAGCATGTGACTTGAGAAGTTGGTCTCTTTGGCTTAATCAGCTATTCGAATTAGCTCAACATAAGCAGAAAGTGGCTTTTCTTGTAAAGTAACACCATGCATGCCTTGCTTCATTTATCACTAAATTCTCTGATTGCACTTGCCAAACCTAACTCCCTATAATCTTGCAAATGTGTGTTATCTCTGGTTAAATAATAACATTGCCTTGTTATCTCTAATAAAGTTTTGGGTACTTAAAAAGTACAATGTTTGGCAGCAATTAGACATGCTACACATGAAGATAACTTTTTGTCATTTGAGTAATGTTAACCCAAACGACATGGTTTTTGTTCTTCTTTTTGGCTGACTTTAGGGACTGAAAGGAGGACTTCAAGAATGTCCACTGTGCTTAAGCAGGTAGTGCCAGGACATTTGGATGTAAACCCATCCAATAGCTTTGCTCGAGGAGGTTAGTAAGATTGATTTTATAACTGAGCACTGATACAAGCTTAAAAGCAGAAAAATTTTTCTAGATAGCTGGTATTTTAAATCAACTAATTATGGTTCAGAGTGTTCTTAATTACCCTTTTCTAAATGAATGATTAAATTACAGATGAGTTTAGCTTCATGAGACAAGGAGTATGATAATTGCTGATGTCTTACATATTGATAAGTTTGGGAGCATTACGAGGGGCACGGAGTTTGTCTAAATGATGAGTCAGCCCTGGGAATACTCCATGATACTTCAGGTTTGCAGGGTAGAAAGACTGATCACAAAAGTACAAACAGCTAAAGAGAAGTGATTCCAGACCCGAGGTTGTGCTTCCAAAGTCTGTTATTTTTGTTCCTGTCCTCTGAAGTACTAGTTTGGAGAATAAGATAGAATGATATCCAGATAGCTGCTAGCATGAGGAACTAGAGAAAGGATAAATATTAGCTCTTTCAAGCTCCAAAAGATGGTCCACTTTGGTCTCTGGAAGTTTATGTGAGATTCTTTAATTCTGCAGAGGAAATTCCAAACCAGATATCTTGATTATAAAGTCCTACTGCTTTACAATGGAGTCATAGAATCTTAGACTCTTCCTCTCACTCCCATATAATGCTGAATCCCCTTGAAAATGTAATAAGTGGGTGATCTTGGTTCTGCTTGAACATCATAATGGGAAACTCATTTCTTCCTAAAAATACTCCTCTGCATTTGTAAGCAACTCTATTTGCTAGAAAGTTCTTATTCATATTGTTCTAAAAATCTACCACCATGTAACTTTTTCATGTCAATCCTAGCTTTGCCCTCTGAAGTTAGAAACTAAGTCTAATCTCCTACACTAAAAGCCCTTCAGATTTAAAAACCGTTCTCAGGTTTTCTCTGTAAGAATTTTAGTTAACTGTAAATATCTCCAACTCAAATAGTTGTAGTACACTCACCATCCTTATTATGCTTTGGACACTACATAGAATTGAACCCAGCACGCTAGGTGTCCATGTAGCCTAAGAGTACATTAGCTATGGGGACAGCCCCATCCCCAGGCTAACTCATACTGAGATTAATATTATTTGAAACCCTTATGTCTGCTTCATACATGATATTGTTCTTAACAATATACTGGCCTTGAAGGTTTCTTTTTGGACCTAGTATGTCATATATCTAGAAAATTTCATCTTTTTGGGTGTTTTTTGGATATGGATTATTGTTTTAGACCTTTGGATCCTGATTCTGTCTACCAGTGTAGAAGCTGTTTTTGCAAGCCTCTTATCATCCATAGCTTTGATCACTGTTTTCATGTGATTCTTTGTTTAAAAAAAGTGTTGAACAAGCCAAAGCTAAGGACAAAGGCTTATAGCAAAATAATGTAAGCCTCTCTGAAGAAAAAGATCAGTCTGTTAATCTATACTGGTTATGAGTTGTCCTGCTAAAACTCACCTGGCTTATATTTCTAAATCTCTGCCAATCTTTTTAACCCAATATTTGCCAATCTCTCAAACTATTAACTGCATCACAAAAGATTTTATAGTTATTTTGGCAAGACTTCTTATAGGAGTCAGTGCTTTTTCTTAAGTAATTTTAAATAGACCATTAAGAATCAAGATAGGGCCGGGCGCGGTGGCTCCCGCCTGTAATCCTAGCTCTCTGGGAGGCCGAGACGGGCGGATCGTTTGAGCTCAGGAGTTCGAAACCAGCCTGAGCAAGAGCGAGACCCCGTCTCTACTAAAAATAGAAAGAAATTAATTGGAC
>NW_012150174.1:9766086-9769586 GCF_000956105.1 Propithecus coquereli
AAGCTGTATTATTAGTGGTATTGGATATTGTCACAGGATTATGAATTTTTGCTGCTCATAACTATTTATTTATGAAAAATAAATAAAATTTCCAAATGAAAAGAGAAGAAGGAAATAGCGTGGCAATGCTTAATGAATGCTCTACCGCAAAAGCATGCCCTTAGTTATTCCAAATGGTTGTTAGAGCTTCATTGTTTCCTGGTGTGATGACCTTGCTCAAAGAACAAACGTGTTGGACAACACGTAGCATTTGCCAGTCAATCAGTCTCCTTCAATACTAGGACCAATGTATTCGTAACATTTACACACACACACACACACACACACCCCAAATTCCTTAATTTTATTATATAAATTTGTTCCTGACTGACTGACAATCCTCAAAAGCTTATTCCATTTGGCATAATTTTTTAGTGGCACCCTCTTCTGTGCTGTCCATTTCATTGTGCTTATAGTATTTATAAACAGGTGCTGAAATGTCATTTAACAGGCACTCAATTCATCTTTTTTCTGTGACTGTGCAGCTTTTTGTTTGTTAATTAAGTCTTCTACTTTTATTATATTTACATTTTTCCCTATGATAACTTAATTTTAAAAATTAAATAGCCTATTTTTCTCTTACTCAATCTGCTTTGATGTTTGCTGCTATATACATTTTATTTCTCCTTCTGTGTTTAATCTCACCTACCAGTGCATGGGTACAGAGATAAATGTTTTACTCAGTCAAATCCCAAATCTTCAGCTAAGGGAAGAGTCCATAATCAAGGTACTGTATTATGTGTCTTGATGTGTCATTCTTTTAAACCATCTTCATATGAAACTATATACAGGTGACTTTTTCACATTTGTTTGTCAAATTATATCCTTTATTCTCACCTACATTCTGATTTTCCTGTGATTCTATTTACAAAAAAATATTACTTGCCATAATATCTAAGAAAAACTCATGGATTATATAGAAAGATTCATGCATGTTAAGCAGAAATCACCTATAAAACCTTTTCTTGGGAACTCCTGACCCCATAAATACTTATAAAGAGAGGGAGAAGCAGATTTGACATTATCATGGTAACTTCTAATTATTAATACCTAGAAACATGCTTTGATTTAACACTAGGAAAGGATTAAAGCTTCTCAAATAGCCTTTCTAGATCTAGACAAGAAAACCTGCTGTAGAGAAGCAGTAGGGAAGTTCTCTATCCATGTAACCCTATCACTGTTATGAACACCACAATCTATAGGCATTTATGAGGGAGTCTGTTATCTTGAAGGTGCTTCAGTGCTAATCAGGTTTGAGAATTAGTATATGCTTTTGGTTTGGATGTTTAATATTTAATAATCTCACTTGCATACAGAAATCCTTGTTCTAATTAACATAATTAGGGTCAGCTTATATCATGAGACTCTTCTAGCATTTTAGCTTGCTCTTTCTCTTAGAAGACATCTGCTTTAACTGTACATTTTAAATAAAGCCTCCTAAGATTCAGAGAAGTACATGTTACTAAATTTATAATTGCTCATTGTTTTTCATGGATACTGGAAAAAACTGTAATAAAAGTTTTACTTGTTTAGAATTACATTATTTTGGCATGATATACAAATATTAACTCTAAATCCAGACTCCAATTTTAGTAGATTTATTAAATTTCTATTTTATACTTTAATTTAGATTTCTCGTTGAATTGACTAAATAAGCAGAAGAATGTTCTTTATTTTTTTCATGAAGCCCTGAGAAATTCTCCTTCCTAAACATTATTAGTGCCTCCTGATGGCATTTTTAATTTCCAGTATCAGTGTACTCTTTCTACTTATGATCTTAGTATTTACTTATAAATACTGAATTTACAACAAAATCTAAAATGAGATTGACTAGGGTGACTTTGTAGGTCCTTCTGAGCCTAAGATTGTGGAATTTTGAAATGCTATATTGAATAACGCTTATGTTATGAAGGTGAATAGCAAATGACCAGTATGATTTATGAGTATTTAGATTAATTAACTTGCTGTTACATCTAAAACGGTAGCTCCAGAGCATGCATCTTTTTCCTTATTCAGTGGCATTCCCACATCAGATTATCTCACTCAATTCTTTTGGCTTTTATGAAGGTGTATGGGCAAGTCTTCGCTCTAGCACTCGCTTGATCAGCTCCCCAACATCCTTCATTGATGTTGGTGCCCGGCTGGCAGGCAAGGATCACTCAGCGTCTTTTAGTAACAGCACCTACCTACAAAACCAGCTCTTGAAACGCCAAGCAGCCCTTTATATATTTGGTGAAAAGTCACAACTAAGGGTAAGATTTCTTTTTCTCACCTAGAAACTTCATGGATACACTAAGGCAGTTTATAAAACCTATGTCACAAACTGGTTTTCTCAGAATTGTTTTTTACAGCATGGTTCTTTTTAATTTCTTTTTCTTTTGAAACAAGGTCTCACTCACTCTGTTGCCCCAGCTAGAGTGCAGTGGCATGATCATAGCCCACTGCAACCTCAAACTCCTGGGCTCAAGGGACCCTCCTGCCTCAGCCTCCCAAGTAGCTGGGACTACAGGCATGCACCTCCACACCCGGCTAATTTTTTCTATGTTTTGTAGAGAGGGGGTCTCACTCTTGCTCAGACTGGTCTGAATTCCTGACCTCAAGCCATCCTCCCACCTTGGCCTCCCAAAGTGCTAGGATTACAGGTGTGAGCCACCACACCCAGCCATACAGCATGATTCTTAACCTGGAGTTAATAATCTCAAAAAAAATTTAGCTCTCCCTTTATATTTTTATATATATATATACACACACATATATATTCATGTATGTATGTATCTGTATTTTACATATAGATACATATGCATATACACATATGCATATTTATTGTCCATGAAAATATATATTTATTCATAACCATAAAAAATCAACATAAACATCAGGAATATTAGGAAGTGAAGTACACATACAAAAAAAGATAAGGCTTATTCAGGCTGTGTTTTCCACAGTCTTGATTCAGTTTCCACAGGAATCTGTACCCATGGCAAAACAGATGGTTTTGTTGTTGGAAACCTATTGATAAAAAAAAGCTACAAGAAGATAGAAGGATGGAGAGAGGAAGACTGTGGCACCACATATGGAAGCAAAGGAAAGCCAAGGCTAGGTTTTCTAAGTAACATTTTTTTAAAACTTTGCAAGGCTGTATATATAGAGACACATGTCCTAAGACATGTCAGAAAATTCAAAATATTAGATGCTGATCAACTTTATTAAATTCTTACTATTAAATTATTATGCCAAAGAGCTTCGCTATGCTGAGGTATCATAAATTGTAAAGATAGTCTTTTCCTCCACAAGCAATGATAATTCCTTGAGTTAAATGTTTTCTTTTTTTTGAGACAGAGTCTCGCTTTTGTTGCCTGGGCTAGAGTGAATGCTGTGGCATCAGCCTAGCTCACAGCAACCTCAAACTCCTGGGTTCAAGCAATCCTCCTGCCTCAGCCTCCCGAGTAGCTGGGACTACA
>NW_012150174.1:9769636-9771799 GCF_000956105.1 Propithecus coquereli
GCCACGGCACTCTAGCCCAGGCAACAAA
Source organism: Propithecus coquereli (assembly GCF_000956105.1). Lineage (NCBI taxonomy): Eukaryota > Metazoa > Chordata > Mammalia > Primates > Indriidae > Propithecus > Propithecus coquereli. The sequence goes on from NW_012150174.1 coordinate 9,769,665, forward strand.
GTGAGACTCTGTCTCAAAAAAAAAAAAAAAAAAAATAAGGCCCCAAATCTAACCTAAGCATCTCTTTTCCTTCCCTCTTTTGTTTGGTCTGAACAGAATGGAAGGAATATCATCAGTGCTTAGGAAATGCTCTTGCTCTGAACGACAGTGCATTCCCATGGAGGGAATAAACTGCATAATTTCTTCCCTGAAGAGCAGCGCAGGGTCACATGGTTGCTCAGATAGCAATACATTTAGAGTTTAGGTTAGTTACATTCAGATTCAAACCACAGCTCTTCTACTTACTGTGTGACATTAAGCAAAAAAGGAAACCTCTTAATTCTCAGTGTCCTTATCTGTACAATGGAGATAATAAATACTATCAAGCTGTAGGGTAGTTATGAGGAATAAATGAAATGATATATGTAAAACATTTAACTTAGTAACTAGCCCATAGTAGGAGTTCAATAAATGTTAGTTTCCATTATTATTGTTGTAGTTATTGTTATCATTACTGTTGCCTAATACTCTGCTGAAATGGGAAGAAAGTCTACATTTGCATTTAAATTGCTTTGAGCCTTACTGACCCAAAGCAAGAGATAGAAGGTATATACTCTAGGTCTAGCCATTAACTTTCAAACTTTTTTGATCATGATTCATAGTAAAAAACACATTTTATGTCTTTATGTATATATACATATTCATTTCATACCCACAAATCAAGTAGTACTAAGTCACAATGCAAAATGTATATATACTAAAACAAAAGTTTTATGGAACAATATTCATCTATACCATATGCACTACACATAATGTTTTTAATGTAATTTGTTTTAGTTTAAAAAAAAAAATTCTGATTTGACCTACTAAAGTGATTTCACAAGCCACTAAGGGGGATCCTACAGTTTGGAAAAACACTACCTTAGACCCTTTGCTGGTGTCCTGTTCCTCGGTACATCTAGGAATCACTCAGGAAATCTAAGAAGACCTCACCACCACCAATGCAGTAGTCTAATTCATTTGGTTAAAATAACTTCTAGGTGGGATTATAGTTCTCAAAGCCCTCTGCTGGCCCCATATCAGCACAAGCCAATAACAGAGAAACATAACAGCTCACATTGTATTGATTTGCAAAAAGTAAATAGTCAGCGAATGCTTTGAGTGCCTATTTGTCAGGCTTTCAGCTGGATACAAGAATAAACATGATTAGGTTCCTGCTCTTGCAAGTACACAATCTTGTAGAGTAAAAGAATATGCAAATAATTACAGTGTGATGTCATCAAAGTTCAAACAGAACTCCCTACAACTTGGGACAGTCAGGAATGCCTTTCAGAGGAGCTAACATTGTACCTAGATCTTAAGGGATAAGTAGGAGTTTGTCAGGTAAAGAAATGGGAGAAATCGTTCCAGGCAGAGAGACTAGCATAAGAAAGTGTGATGTGTTGACGAAATAGTATCTCAGAATCAGAAACCACTCAAGCTTTACTACAGTCATCTTAGTGTCCATATTCCAGTAGTAAAGTTCAAAACTTTGGCAGAAAGGAGAGCAGTTGGCCAGCACATGGGAGGCCATGTGCCTTTACCTTGCCATCCAAGGTCTTTGTTGTGTCTTGTATTCACATTCTCTGTATGCATCAGCTGGCACCTCTGCAACCCTTACTGTCTGACTTCCTTCGGCCACTAAAGCCATCAATGCCCTTCATTTCCTGCTTCCAAAGGGATAAGGCAGGAATGAAAAATGACTTCTAATGATTTTTCTTTTATCATATTATTATCGTGTCATATTTTATACAATTTTGCATTATAGAGCTTAATAATAACTATTAAAGACAATGATCCTGAATAAATACAGAATCATTTCCTTTAATTTACTTGAGCAATTCCTTCGCTTAGGAAATGATGTGACTACTCACCGTTTTTGTTATTACCAGGCAAAGTTTGCCATAGTCACGACCTACTTCATTTCTGTTGGAAAGAAATAATATTACTCAAATTACAAAAGTATTATCTCTAATACTGCCTATCATTTTGGTGCAAGTACGTATTTTAAGAGAAGTCATTACTTCAACCTTCACAAGCTGTATTATTAGTGGTATTGGATATTGTCACAGGATTATGAATTTTTGCTGCTCATAACTATTTATTTATGAAAAATA
>NW_012150174.1:9771958-9774835 GCF_000956105.1 Propithecus coquereli
GGGAGGCTGAGGCAGGAGGATCGCTTGAGCCCAGGAGTTTGAGGTTGCTGTGAGCTAAGACGACGCTACGGCACTCTAGCCCAGGCAACACAGTGAGACTCTGTCTCAAAAAAAAAAAAAAGAATCAAGATAAAGGCTCTATTTTACAAAATTCACTTTTTTCCCTTTTGAAAATCATTCATATCTCCCTAGTACTCACACTGGTTCTTTGGATGCTTTTTTTTTCCTACCTCATCAGAACTTTTTGAAATTGCAAGATTACCACCTTTTTCTTTTTTTTTTCTTTTGAGACAGGGTCTCGCTCTGTCACCTGGGCTAGAGTACAGTAGCATCATCGTAGCTCACTGCAGCCTCTAACTCGGGCCTCATGCGATCCTCCCACCTCAGCCCCATAAAGTGCTAGGATTACAAGGCATGAGCCACCCTGCCTGGCCCGGATTTCTACCTACTTGAGTCATCTTCCCAATTAGTGCGTTAGGCCTTGTGGTCATTGTATTAGTTTCCCAGGGCTACCATAACAAACTTCCACAAATTGGGTGGCTTTAAAAAACTATTGGCTCACAGTTCTGGAAGCTAGAAGTCCAAGATCAGGGTGTCAGCAGGGTTGGTTCCTTCTGAGGCCTGGGAGAGAGAATTTGTTCCATACCTTTCTCCTAGCTTTTGGAGGTTTGCTGGCAATCTTTGGCATTCCTTGGCTCATAGAAGCATCACCTAGATCTCTACCTTCATCTTCATATGCCATTCTCCCTGTGTGTCTGTCTCCAAATTTCCCCTTTTATAAGGACACCAGCCACATTGAATTAGGGACCCACTCTATTCTAGTATGACCTCATCTTAACTAATTACATCTGCAAGGACCTTATTTCCAAATAAGGTCATATTCTGAGGTACTGGGGGTTAGGACTTCAACATATAAGTTACAGTCATATATATCTTTTTTTCTGAATTTTTAGAGTACCACTGTTTTAACGTTTAAGACACAAGAACTTCCTTCTTCTCATCGTTTCTTTCTTGGTGAATTTGAACTAAAAGATAGTACAGTGACTTTTTTCTAAGGTTCCTGGTATTTCCGTTGCCAAGCACTCTTGTCAGAATTTGGTTCAAGGTTGCAGCCCCTTACTGCTTTATTTGCCATCCGAAAGTTTATACTGTCAGCAAGGCAAGTCAGTAATTTTTCCATTCAACTTTTAGTAGGATGCAACTTCCAGCAGATATCTAGTTAGTTGAAACCCTCCTACCCCATACACTGCTCTTGTATTTCACTGCTGTAAACTTCATCAAGAACATATTATCTATTCCTACATTTGGCTAAGTGACCTATAATATAAATTTTAGCTGCACAATTGTCTCTCCTTTCATGATGATACCTAAGGCCTATGGATTTTCACCCATCTTTTTCAACTACATTATCTTCTCCTTTGTTCTATTGGCCCCAGGCTCCTGGCTTGTGTTTTACAAGGGGATTTCCGTTAGTGGTTACATTCTTATTGTGACTCCATTCTTTGCTAGTCTGAAAGGCTATATTTATCTTTATGGGTTAAAATCTCCTATTTAATTTGTTTATGACCCATTATATGTATATCTGAGGCTGTACTTATTATATCTGACACCCTTCTTAAATATTTTCTTCTGAAAATTACTGTTAACTTAGCTTGTTTCCTTATGACAGTTTTTTGCTCCTAACCAGGTGCCTGTCATTCTGTTATCTGAAGCTAGGATCCAGGAACACAAATATCATTCTTTTACTCAGTCTTTTAACTCTTCACTCTCAAAGCCTCCCAAACCTTCTAAATTCCCAGTGATTAATTGGAAGGAGATAACTATTGTTTCCTAACACCTTCAACATTCTCTGTGATCCCTATAGCTGCTTTCTGTGTCTCTTCTGATAATGTCATTCCTTCTCACTTAAACTGGGAGGAATCAACTGGGGCAAGCAAGTTAGGGAAGTCACAAAAGATTCTCTGTTATGTGAACTTGACAGGCAGACACACATTCAGATCAGCCAGGGCTCCCATGCCCTGCAAGTACTTCATTTCCTTATACCTACCCACAATTATTCCAGAGAGTTAAGTACCACTGTGGGAAGAGCTGTCTCTTCCCTATCTCTTAATTATTCTTCTTAACCTTTTCCTTTTTTCTCTTCTATGTTCACAATTTTTTCATTCCTTTCATTGTCGTACAGTCTGAGTTTCTAGTTTTCTTCTCATTTATTTTCATCATGTGTCTTTCCTGCTCTGATGAACCAGAGTTGAAGTTGACCTTTACCTTTTTTTTCAGTCAGGGTAATCAGTTTGTATTCACCATGCATGTTGGTGAGTTCCTAAGGCAAGGGATGCATCTTTTTTAAGACAAGAACCACTTAAGAAACAATGAAGATGAGAATATATCACACTGTTTTTCATTTAAAATTAAAATAGCATTTGAGCCCAATGGGGAAAGCACATATACTTATAACTTGGATAAATTACTTTGTTGAGTGGAAAAATGCCATGAGAAAATCAGTACTGCCTCTTAAATACCAAAATATAATAGCTGGGAATATTTGAGAAGTAGCCACATGGAGCTTTTCAGTTTTTCATCCTTCACATTTTTGTGGCACTTTAAATTCTTCTACATGTATTATTTTATCCTTGAAATAACCTCCAGGATAAGTATTTTAAGCAGCCCAGAGAGAGCAACTGATTTGGCCGAGGCCACACAGCAAATAGCAATATAACTAGGACTAGAATTAATTCAGTGTTGCACCATTTCAGTGCAAAATGTACTGAATATATCTTGTGTCTTACGCATTGGGCTAGACATAAGGTCACAATGATAAATAAGGCCCCAAGGCCGGGCGCAGTGGCTCACACCTGTAATCCTAGCACTCTGGAAGGC
>NW_012150174.1:9783085-9801425 GCF_000956105.1 Propithecus coquereli
TTTTTAATTTCTATTTTTAGTTGACTTGCTAATTTTTTCTGTTTTTAGTAGAGACAGGGTCTTGATCTTGCTCAGGATGGTTTCGAACTCCTGAGCTCAAAAGATCCACCCACCTCAGCCTCCCAGAGAGTTAAATGTTTTTTAAGTCATACATTACAAAGTCAATTTTATTACCACCTATTATAGGAAATGAAAGTCATTTGTTAATTTGGAAATCCCCTCAAAATTTAGTCCAGTGCTCCAGTTAGCACTGGACAACCTAGACAGACCTTTGGCTGAACTGTGGAAGATAGGCTGTGAGCAGGTTACTCTTAGCAAGATCTCACATGCTTAGCCTTTAAGATGCCAGTGATTGAGTCATCTTTTCTGCAGCAGGCTGGCTTTGCTAGCTCCTAGACTGCTGCAATCACTTAGTCACAACCTTTACGGTAGAGGGCATGAAACTGCTGGTAATGCTCAATTTTCAAATCTGCATATGTGTCTTCTGATACAGCAGATAATTTTATATCCAGAAAATAGTTGGAACACTTTTCAGCAGCAATCCAGGGTTGCATGTACAGCCACCTTGGCACCAGTGCCCTTTCCAGAGCACAGACTTTCTACACTTTAGCATACCATTTACTCATGATCTAAATCACTCCCCAAGGTTTGGCTTCTAAATTCTCTCCTCTGCCATTCCCTTCGTACATCATTCCTCAGATTAGCTGTGTGATCGTGCATATTTGAGTAAGACTGACCACTTGGGATGCTTCCTTTTTTCCTACCCTCCCTTTCACCTGCCCTCCTTTCTTTTTTCCTTTCCGTCTTTACTCAATAAAGTATTATATTTTTAAAATGTAATTCTACCATCCTGGCACAATAGTTGTTAGCAATTTTATATGTTCCATTCAAGTTTTGTTGTTTATTAATTCAGTTGTGTCTGTAGAGTATGGCTCTATATCTGTCTGATGTGCACCACATTCTAGCTAGCACAGTCCTGTCCAGTTGCAGTTCTACACCTTTTGCTCCCAGCAAGGGAAGCATAAAGGAAAACCAGTAAATGACAGTAACTTATTCTAGAAATAATCTTGAATTTGGCCTTCTTTACCTTTTTTAAGTTCATAGACTTTAATATTTTATTAGTAGTAACAAATTCCTTATAGCCTAACAGTGTGTCTCAATAGTATGATTAATAATTCCTGGTTTATAAGGTAGGCATACCTATCTCAGTTTATAGTTGGGGAAATAGAAAGGAAAAGTAAACTATCTTTTATCTATTACAAATTTTTTTTAGTAATATAAAGGAACTCAATGTATATTTCTAGGTTCTTTATCTCAAGCCTTCACATCATGTTTCCATATTGTATATTAGTCTTCATAACTATTTTAGTCACTACTTAACATCCCATATTGTTGGATGTTTAGGTTTCTGTCTTCATCTTCTATATGTAAAATTGTAGTCACATTTCTAAGCATATAGGTTATTTTTTTAAATGAGATATTATGCAATTGACTAAGGTGGTTTTTTTTCCCTGTTAGATTATTTCCTTAGAGCACCTTCCTAAAAATGCAATTATTAAGACAAAGGAACTTTTTCTTTCTTGATACATATTTTTTTAAAAACCTGAGGCATTTTTGCTTTTACTTTTAAAATTTTAATAGGAATTTTTTTTAATCTAAAATAACCAATATAAAATATTAAACAGACCCTATATATAAGACCTTGGCAGCAGGTTTTTAAATTGTGGTAAGATACACATAACAAAACTTACCATCTTAATCATTTTTAAGCGTACAATTCAGTATTATTAGGTACATTCACATTGCTGTGCAACCAATCTCCAGAAAGCAGCTTTACTCTTAGAAAAGCAAATGGTCCATTAGAGTAATTCAGACAGAATGTAAAGAAAGTGGAAAGAATCTGAGGAGATTAATTCATACCTTGGCATGAAAAATTAGAGGACTTTTAAATCTTCTTCAGAGCTAGTCAACCAGATTATCAAAATGAAATATAGCAATGAGCCATCAGTGTAGCATTCTTTAATAACAAATGCACTAGCTCATACCTCGCAGAGAATAAATTCATATGAATTAAAGATATAAATGAAAAAGTACTCAAATAAATACAGGTTGATACATATGTACTATTGAGTGAAAAAGTATTATCCCAAAGATAGACATCAACAAAACCATTCACATTTTAATGTATTTAATTTTTTACTACTGACTTTATAAAAGTAACCACAATATTAGTACTCTTGGGGCAGTGAAATAGTGATTTTTATTTCTTTCTCAATGTTTATCGCTACTTTTTTTTTTTTTTTTTTTAAAGACAGAGTCTTGCTCTGTCACCCGGGCTAGAGTGTAGTAGCGTCCTTAAAGCTCACAGCAACCTCAAACTCCTGGGCTCAAGTGATTCTCCTGCCTCAGCCTCCAAAGTAGCTGGGATTATAGGCACATGCCACCACACCCAGTTACTTTTTCTACTTTTTTGTGGAGACAGGAGTCTCACTGTGTTGCTCAGGCTGGTCTCAAACTCCCAGCCTCAAGCAATCCTCCCACCTTGGCCTCTCAAAATGCTATAATTATGGGTGTGAGCCACCATGCCCGGCCTATCTCTACTTTTTTTTTCCATTTTTTACTATGATTATGTTTTACTTGCTTAATAAGAAACAAATATGTGTATATCTATAAACTTTAATATGTACAGTCTGGAACTCCAATAGTATATTACCTTTCCATTATCATATGCATCTTGGAAAGACCTTAGTTTACACTGTTGCATTAATCATACTGTCCTTGTGTCATTGGTTCCTCTTTAAACTTTCATGTTCATAGCCTTATAATTGACTTACATTTGGTGTTATAAGCTCCATCAAGTTCCAGCTTACCAGTGGTCTCTTCAAGTTTTCAGAATGACAGCACTCTTAAGCTAAGTAATCTGCCTCTAGAAAGGACTAGACTTGCCATTCCAGGCAAACCACAAGACTGTCCTGAATGGCTCTTTCTAGCAATACTGACAGATTAGCCACACAAGATTGATTTTCTTGACCTATTGCAGCCTCTGCAGCTATTTGGCTTCAACTAACTGTATATTATTAAGCATTACCCTGTTAAAAACATTGCTCTTTTAACTATACTTCTTCATCTGCCTAATTCTATGCATCTTCATCCACAGAGCTTCAAGGTAGAATTTGCTTTAAACTGTGAATTTGTTCCTGTTGAATTTCATGAAATCCGACAAGTAAAAGCCAGTTTTAAGAAGCTGATTAGGGCTTGTATCCCAAGCACCATCCCTACTGACTCAGAAGTAACCTTCCTGAAAGCGCTGGGAGACTCTGAATGGTTTCCACAGGTAATGTCTGGAGCAACTTGTCTTATAACTCAAGGAAAAAGAGGCCCAAATAGTGCACAAATCAGCTGTTTAGTATATTCACAATGTTGTGGAACCATCACCACTGTCTAATTCCAGAAAAATTATGAGTATCTGAAATAGAACTTACTATAATCATGAAAAAACAAATTTTAAATTCAATAACTTTGCTAGGAAGGCCATTTAGAATCTTTCTGTCTCTTCCAATCTATGGAATTATAGTTCTACTTCTGAGGAGATCATTTAAGCTTATTTTATTTTATTATGTGTTATCTCGATGTACTATTTTAAAATGTGGCTACTTTTTAAAAGTATCATTGTTTAATCATGATTTGACAAGAACTTTAAGTATCTAAAACATCAGTGGTTCTTTTGTCCAAGTGCTTTATCCCTAACTTGTTTAATTACCCACAGTTGATAGCAAGTCTGACTGTCCTCTGTGCTCAGAAAGTGCTTGATCCAATTGTGGCCTCCTTTCCTGTCTCTTAGCTTCACAGGATAATGCAGCTGGCTGTGGTTGTATCAGAAGTACTTGAGAATGGTTCCTCAGTTTTGGTCTGTTTGGAAGAAGGCTGGGACATCACCACACAAGTAAACTATTATATATATTTTCAGATACTTAGTTTTATATTTGTATTTCAGTTTAGTTGTTTTTAAATTCTACAGATGAATCTTTTATATAACAAGTAATGCGTTTATGGACAGAGAAAGTCACATGTTAAACCCCACCTGGTATCTATCAGGAAGCACTGTACTATGAGCTTTCAGGCCCTACGTACCCTGGAGCTCTGGCTTGGGGCATCAGGCTCTCACATACAAAGATGTACCGGGCAAGCTTGCAGATAGAGTCCTTGACCAGCAGTGTGGGACATGGACCATCCTTCCTGGGTTTTGGAATTCCAGTCCATTCCCTGGCTCTCTATAAGTCCCTCCTTTACTCACTCCAGAGTGAAAAGGAAAAGTATAAATTCAAACTACATTAAGACATTAATCTACACCTGCCAAAAAGCATAATTGGTGTGAACTGATCCTCTGGCCTCTAATTAACTTAGGAAAGGTTACAGTCAGCTAACTGGCCAGTTAAGGATTAAAATCTTAATTAACTGAAAGAAAACATGTAGCCAAAATGAATTTGAGTCATAGTTTTTACTGGAAAGTTTGCAGAAGTCATTTGAGTGGCTGTCCTGGAGCAGTTAGTGAACAAATCTGCTGTCCAGGTAACTTTGCTTATGAATAGCTATCATCAAATGGAAGTGCGTTTATCTAAGCAACAGGACTTTTTCAGGACTGAAATTAATGAAGAATCCATCCTGCTTGTGCCCTAGGTGACATCCCTGGTTCAGTTACTGAGTGATCCCTTTTATAGGACACTTGAAGGCTTCCGGATGTTGGTCGAGAAAGAGTGGCTCTCTTTTGGTCACAAATTCAGTCAGCGGAGCAGCTTGACCCTCAACTGTCAGGGTAGTGGTTTTGCTCCAATCTTCTTACAGTTTTTGGACTGTGTACACCAGGTAAGTAGAGTATGCTTAAATTGACTTGGTATGAAGGAAAAAAAAAAAGTGCTAGCATTTATTGAGCATTGTGATGCCATGCCAGGTACCTTCTTGTCATAACTGATTGACTCAGCCATAGGACATGCTGAAATCTTAGCAGCAAACTCCTGGGAATGGATAAGAAAAAAAACTACTTGGTTTCTGAAACTAGTACAGCTAAGCTGGCTATTGGGCTTGCCCCCAAGTGAGATAGCCAGTACTCTAAATTACTGTCTCCAAAGAAGAAGAGCAAACTTGGGCTTGTTCTATGAGAACATTTGGGCAAGGGTAGAGCAAAAATCTCTAGGTAACGGCAGGGCCTGAAATCCAGCACATGGTCTTCCCAGTTTGGGAGGAACTTAGCTTGTGCTTGGGAACATAGGAGGTAGACCCTAACTCCTAGAGAATCCGGGCCCAGCCCAGGCAGGCCTATGAACACTGGCTCAGTTCTACTGGGTGACCTGATCAGGGCTAATCAAGAGGCCAGACAGAAGTCCGGTATATAATCCCTTTAAGCCCATTGAGGCTAGGGGAGGTATGAATGCTCTAGGCTCCCTTCTGCCGTCATCCCAGGTACGTCAGATACACACTTCTTGATGGGGCCTTAGTCAGGATTGGGCTTGAGAATTGGATGGCTCTGGGCTTGCAAGCTGAAGGCTAAATTAGGCTAGGAAATATTTCCAGCTTTGTTTCATTTGACCACAATCCCACGGGTAAACGAATGGGTTCTGGCATGTCAAACATATTTGTGGGAACAGTGAGCCTCTTTGAAATACACTGGCCTCAAGTATCAACTGAAAGGAAAGGTGGAATGTTTTCAGGAACCAGAATTGGAAGTAAATCTTATGAAGAGGACAAGTTAGTGTGTGGTTATGTTTTGTTTTGTTTTTGTTCTATTATTCACTTGATCAGCTTTATTAATTCACTATATACTTTTTAAAAATAGCAGCTTTATTGAACTATATGTACCATACAGTTCACCTATTTAAAGTGTTCAATTCAATAGCTTTTAGTATATTCATAGAGTTGTGCGATGATTACTATAATCAATTTTAGAATATTTTATCACTCCAGAAAGAAACTCCATACCCATTAGCAGTGAGTTTCCATAGCCCCACCACCACCACCACCCACCCACAAGAGGCCATGTTTTTTATTGCTCCAGTTTACTCCTTAAAGAAAAGACTTATTAAATAATTTCAATTGGTCTGTCCAAGCAGCATCTGGAGGAGCTGGTCATAAGATTAAGCTTGTACTTTTAAATTAAACTCTGAAGCAAATTAGTATACTGTATTTCTTTTCTGCTTGAATACTAGCCCTTTTATTCATACTCCTTTTGGCAAATAGATGAGGGAGAAAGGTGGAAACCACTGGCTCTGAAACAGCTTAGGAGAGGAGAGGATAGAGGAGCAGGCATCTCTTCTCACTTCTAGATCGGTGAAAGCATATGAGCTCTTCATGAAAGTACTTATTATCTTGCTTATTATCTTATTCTTACCAAATGCACGAGGCTATTTCCTGCCTCCATTTACCACTACGACTAACAATTATTGCTAATATGTATTATTGCTTACTGTGTGCCAGGCATGGTTCTGAGAACTACATACGTTATTTCATGATTTCTTTCTGAGCAATCTTTGAACCTTTTCCTGACCCCTCTCATTTATATTCCTAATGAGTCATGTACAGACTTCTCTGGTAGCATGTATAATACTAAAGTATATTTAGTATGTGTCTATTGCCCTCTACTTAGACTAAGAATTCCTGGGAACAGAGACTATGTCATGTTAGTTCTTCATATCCCTAGTATCTAACGCAATTATAATTTCAGTCTCTGGAATATAATAGACATTCGATAAATATGTAATATCAATAAATAAATGGTAATTTGAAAGACTGCAAGTCTTGTTTATGCTCTCACCACCCTTCATCAAGACCATCTAATATCCTAAGTGGAATTGCTAACATAATCTTATTATTCCCTCTGAAAAAATCTTCAGGGCAAGCAAACAAAAACCTTCAGTGGCTCCACATTTCCTAAAGAATTACTCTTCCCCCTATCCAATTTCAATATAATAATGGAGTCATCACCTTGTCAAAATTTCCCTTGAAAAGATCTTAAGGATCTTCACTGTAAGCCTAAGTTCTGTCCATTAAATGCACACAACCAGCATTGAAATCATTTCTCTGATAATTCAGTGGAATACTAGATGAACCATTTGATTTTATTTTGGGGTCTATAGTTTATAAAAAAGCATATTGTTGCTGGGTGCGGTAGGTCATGCCTATAATCCCAGCATTTTGGGAGGCCCAAGTGGGAGGATTGCTTGAGGCCAGGAGTTTGAGACAAGCCTAGGCAACATAATGAGAGCCTGTCTCTACAAAGAAAAAGGTTTAAAAATAAGCTGGGCACAGGGGTGTGCACCTGTAGTCCTAGCTACTCAGTAGGCTGCAGCAGGAAGATTGCTTGAGCCTAGAAGTTCGAGGTTGCAGTGAGGTATGATGACACCAGTGCACTGTAGCTTAGGCAACAGAGCGAGTCCCCATCTCTTTTTAAAAAAAAAAAAAAAAAAAAAGCATATTGTTAAATATTAAAATCACAATCCCTATAATGAGATTTTTACAATTAAAGAGCATGTAGGAACAGAAACCAAATGAGGAAATGCCATCTTCCACCTAAATTTGACTCTGAGGCATAAACTCATTGAGAGTTTATTCATGTCAACATTTTTTTTTACTAAGGATTAAACTGAACCCATGTTGACTTTTTTTTTTTTTTTTTTTTTTTTTTTTTTTTTGAGACAGAGTCTCACTCTTTTGCCCGGGCTAGAGTGAGTGCTGTGGCGTCGGCCTAGCTCACAGCAACCTCAAACTCCTGGGCTCAAGTGATCCTTCTGCCTCAGCCTCCCAAGTAGCTGGGACTACAGGCACGCGCCACCATGCCCGGCTAATTTTTTCTATATATTTTTAGTTGTCCAGATAATTTCTTTCTAATTTAAGTAGAGGCAGAGTCTCGCTCTTGCTCAGGCTGGTCATGAACTCCTGAGCTCAAACAATCCGCCCACCTCGGCCTCCCAGAGAGCTAGGATTACAGGCTTGAGCCACCGCGCCCAGCCGACTTTTTTTTTTTAACAAGGTATGAGAGAGGCACATCTCACATAGGAGTGTGAAAACCCAATTATCACACTTCCATGTTGACTTTTTGTTTTTAAGAATTAAACTAAGCCTAGGCTGTTTGTGTAACAAACTTCTTTATTGAGCCTTCTAAAATAGCATTCATAGGTACATAGAAAAATGTCCCTAGCTGGGCGTGGTGGGTCATGCCTAGCTGGGCGTGGTGGGTCATGCCTGTAGTCCTAGCACTCTGGGAGGCTGAGGCAGGAGGATCGCTTGAGCTCAGGAGTTCAAGACCAGCCTGAGCAAGAGCGAGACCCCATCTCTAGTAAAAATAGAGAAAAATTAGCCAGGCAACTAAAAATAGAAAAAATTTGCTAGGCGTGGTGGCTCGAACCTGTAGTCCCAACTACTCAGGAGGCTGAGGCAGGAGGATCACTTAAGCCCAGGAGTTTGAGGTTGCTGTGAGCTAGGCTGACGCTGTCACACTCTAGCCTGGGCAACATAGTGAGACTGTGCCTCAAAAAAAGAAAAGGAAAATGTCCCTATTTTCAGTTTCACATATTTTTGCCCTAAAATTAACGTAATTTAAGGCTTTTTATTTCTGCTACAATTAAAATTTTTTACTTTATTGTATATCATGTTGAAGTAATGCCTTCAGATTTCACAAGGTGAAACAGAGTTTAGAAATGAGTAAGTTTGACTCCTGCTTACATAAATGAGGGGCTAAGACCCTGAAGACAACTTCCCCCACAGAAAACAGCTATAAAACCCAGACATGGGGAAAGAAGACTTTTCAGCAAGTGGTATTAGAATAACTGGCTATCTGTATGGAAAAGTGTGAACCTTGACCCCTATCTCACATCATTCACATAAATTTATTTGAAATGGATCAGAGACCTAAATAGCTAGAGGAAGTTCTTCAAACAGAAAAGAAACGATAGAAGAAGGAATTTGGGGATATCAGGAAGGAAAAAAGAACAGAAAATTAAAATATGACTAAATACAATAAACTTTTCTTGAGTTTTCTAAATTATGTTTGACAGTTGAAGCAAAAAGTATACATAGAAGAAATAGTTAAGATAATTATAAATGGGGGAGCATAAAGGGAAGTAAGGTTTTTACACTTCACTGAAACTGGTAAATGTCAACACCAGTAGACTATAAGATATATAATGTAATACCTACAGCAATCACTAAAAAAATAAATAAATAAAAAATAAAGAGATACATTCAAAAATACTATAGATAAATCAAAATGGAATTTTTAAAAATATTCAAGTAACCCACAGAAGGCAAACAAAAAGACAATAAACAGCGGACAAAAAAATAAAATGGCAGACTTAATCACTAACATATCAATAATTACATTAAATGTAACTGGTCTAAATATATCATGACCTAACTATGGCTGTTTTTAAGAAATTCACTTCATATATAACAGTGTTGTTCATAGCAGCTTTATTTATAATAGCCAAAAACTAGTCGGGGGTGCAAACTGTCCTATAATAGGAGAATGGCTAAACAAACTGTCATCTATCCATACCATGCACTAGTTACTACTTAACAATAAAAAGGAATGAATTATTAATATATGCAACAATGTAAAAGAATCTCAAGGACATTATATTGAATGGAAATAAGCAATCTTAAAGGGTCTCACATACTGTATGATTCCATTTATATAACGCTCTCAAAATGACAAGATCATAGAAATAAAGAATAAATTATTGATTAGCAAGGATTCAAGATAGTGGGGGACAAATAGCCAAAGCAATCCTAAGCAAAAAGAGCAAAGCTGGAGGCATCACATTCCCTGACTTCAAATTATACTACAAGGCTATAGTAACCAAAACAGCATGGTACTGGTATAAAAATAGACACATAGATCAATGGAACAGAATAGAAAACCCAGAAGTAAAGCCACATACTTACAGCCAACTGATCTTTGACAAAGTCAACAAGAACATACACTGGGGAAAGGATACCCTCTTCCATAAATGGTGCTGGGAAAATTGGATAGCCATATGCAGAAAAATGAAACTGGACCCCTCTCTCTCAGCATATACAAAAATCAACTCAAGATAGACGAAAGACTTGAATGTCAGATCTGAAACTATAAAAATACTAGAAGAAAACCTAGAAAAAATTCGTCTGGACATTGGTCTAGGCAAAGAATTCATGACTAAGACCTCAAAAGTATAAGCAACAAAAATAGATAAATGGGACTTAATTAAACTAAAAAGCTTCTGCAGAGCAAAAGAAATAATCAACAGAGTTAAAAGATAACCTACAAAATGGGAGAAAATATTTACAAACTATACATTCTACAGGGGACTAATATCCAGGATTTATGAGGAACTCAACAACAACAACAACAAAAAATAATCCCATTTAAAAGTGGGACATGAATAAACATTTTTCAAAAGAAAAAGAAATGGATAGGCATATCAAAAAATGTTCAACATCACTAATCATCAGAGAAATGCGACTTAAACCACAATGAGATATCATCTTATACCAATCAAAATGGCTATTACTAAAAAGGCAAAAAAACGAAAGATGTTGGCAATGATGTGGAGAAAAGAGAACTCTTAAACACTGTTGGTGGGAATGTAAATTAGTACAACCTCTATGGAAAACAGTATGGAGAGTTCTCAAAGAACTAAAACAATCCAGCAATGCCACTACTGGGTATCTACCCAAAGGAAAAGAAATAAATATATCAAAAAGATACTCGAAACTGGTATGTTTATTGCAGCACTATTCACAGTGGCAAAGATACGGAATCAACCTTTGTCTATCAGCAGAAGATTGGGTAAAGAAAATGGGGTATATATACATGATGGAATACCATACAGCCATTAAAAAGAATGAAATCCCGTCTTTTGCAGCAACATGGATGGAACCGGAGGCCATTATTTTAAGTGAAACAACTCAGACTCAGAAAGACAAATAACACATGTTCTCACTTATAACTGGGAACTAAATAATGTGTTCACATGGAAAGAGAGTATGGAAATGATGGGCAATAGAGACTTGGAGGGGTGGGAGGTAGGCGAGAGGTGGATGATGGGAAGTTGCTTAGTGGGTACAACATGCATTGCTGTAGTGTTGGGTGCACTGAGGCCCTCGGTGCACCACAATACAATACGTCAATTTGGCAAAATTACACTTATACCCCATGAATATATGTAGAAATTTTTTTAAAAGTTTTTAAAGATAGTGGGGGAGAAGCAAATGGGTGTGACTATATAAGGGTTTTTCGCATGAAAAACAAACCAAATTTCTATCAACTGATGAACAGATGAACAAATTCTGGCATATTCATACAATGGAATACTGCTCAGCACACAAAAGGAATGAAATATTAATATATACAACAACATGATGAATCTTGTGATCATTATGCCCATTGAAAGAAGCCAGACAGAAAAGACTACATACTATTATATATAAGATTATTTATATGAAATTCTAAAAGAGGCAAAACCATAGTGACTGAAAGCAGAGCAGTGATCGCCTGGGGCCAGTGATCAGGGAGGGATCGACTACAAAGGGCAAGAGCAAACATTTTAGGATCACAGAACTGTTCTGTATGTTGATTGTGGTGGTAGTTACACAACTGTGTTGAATCACCAAAACTAATCAAACTATACGCTTAAAATAGGGAAATTTTATTCTAGGTAAATTATACTTCAATAAACATGAAGAAAACCTTAATTAGTAAGTCCAACATCTCAATAAACTGGAGTTCCAGAAAAAGAAAACTGCAGCTATCTTGTTTCTTCAGAGAAGAATTTGTCACGCTGGTGCTTAGAGAGTATTTATAAGCCTGGCTGCATGCTTTCAGGAAGCAAGGCTGGAAGTGGGTCCAGGGAAATCCCAGTTCAGTGTGTAGACTTTTACTTTTTTCTATGCTATTTTCATTCTGAAGTCTCATCACTAACCCCGTTGTGCCTGGTATTCCCAAGCCTAGAGCTTATCAGGTTTGGTTTTTTCAGAAAATAAACCTCTACTCTCTTGTTCTAAAAAGACTAATCATATAACTACGTGGGGACCCTGAGGGCTAACCACTGCTTCCATAGACTTCCAACTAGTCCCCATTTTAGCCCCCATTTCACCCCTACATTAGTCAGTACTTGGGCCTCTGTGTCCTAAGCCTTTCTGGGTTTACACAGCAAATCGTTTTCCTCCTGTAGGCATCCCACTGTAGCTTCTCCCCTTCTATCATTTACTGCCATTCTTCATTCTATTTTCCATCTTTCAAAAATTTGCTGAATTGCTTTGGCCTGATACTGTGTCTCTTCCTATTCTCCCCACTCCTTTTTTGGGTTTTTTACCTCTTAAAGATTTCTTTAATTTTGTGTGGAGGTGGTAAGGATTTCAGGGGAATGAGCTTGTATAGCTGAATTTGGCTTTAGTTAAATGTACTACTAAATGTGTTAAATCTCTATGTTCAACTTGCAGAATTCAGCATACCTAAACGTTAGAGTCATCAAAAGAATCCACTTACAATCAGTATGAGTTAGGATTAAGACATACTGTCCTCTTCACAGATGGGAATATCATTGTGTCCAATTTTACATTTCGTTGTTGGGGTTGGAGTGGGAGTGTGAGAAGTATAGAATGTTAAAAGGTAACCTGTATTCTTTGAGTACCCCTTAAGTGTTATGAATAAAGCAATTTAACATAAACTAAAATGCAGTATAAGTTATATTACTGTTATCTTTATAATAAATGCTAAAACTACAAAATGTTAAGTTATATAAAACTTAGGGTATATATTTAACTTCTGCTTATTTTTTTAAATAAAGAGTTAAAATTCAGGCCGGGCGCGGTGGCTCACGCCTGTAATCCTAGCTCTCTGGGAGGCGGAGGCGGGCGGATTGTTTGAGCTCAGGAGTTCGAGACCAGCCTGGGCAAGAGCGAGACCCCGTCTCTACCAAAAATAGAAAGAAATTAAATGGACAGCTAAAAATATATAGAAAAAAATTAGCCGGGCATGGTGGCGCATGCCTGTAGTCCCAGCTACTCGGGAGGCTGAGGCAGTAGGATCGCTTGAGCCCAGGAGTCTGAGGTTGCTGTGAGCTAGGCTGACGCCACGGCACTCTAGCCCGGGCAACACAGTGAGACTCTGTCTCAAAAAAAAAAAAAAAAAAAAGAGTTAAAATTCAAATCTTCTATATAAACCAGTTTGTTCTGAAATCAAAAACAAGTTGACTTTTAATGAAAGCCCAATTATTGGTAAGGAAATGCTTCACAAACTGTAGCAAGTAATATTGTTCAGGGTCTAATGACCCCATTAGTATGATTTCAACTCTACCACGTTAAAATTTTTTTAATTAAAAAATATATTTTTTTAAAAATTTGCCTGAACCCTCTTTTGACTTACTACCTCACACATAATAACCTAAGTGTAGACAAGTCATGGCAAAGCAAGCATATGACCTTAATTTGGCAATATTTAAAGGATGCTTGGCTACAATAGGTGAAGCAAGTTATTTTGTGCTGAAAAGGGATTGTTTATTCATTCAAAAACAGAGGAGTCTAAGAAGACTATAGTTAACAAATAGTGCTTCTGACCTTTGCTGACTTAATTACAAGGTAGAGTTTCATCATCTCCTACATACTGGTTTTAGGCATTAGAAAACGCCTTCTGTGAATGCCTTTCAAGTGAACACTAGTGCTTTACATGACTCTGGCTTTTACCAAATAATTTGAATTAGTGCTGTCCTCAGTCTCTCAGGGACACAAAACAGAGCCAGGCCCAAGAACATTAAAAAAAAAAAAAAAAAAAGTTCAAAATTACACAGCAGCAAGTGAAACTTTCCGGGGTGGAATGTGTTCCATGCTTATTAACAGTTTCTAATATGCTGAATGCCAAAAG
Source organism: Propithecus coquereli (assembly GCF_000956105.1). Classification (NCBI taxonomy): domain Eukaryota; kingdom Metazoa; phylum Chordata; class Mammalia; order Primates; family Indriidae; genus Propithecus; species Propithecus coquereli. The sequence goes on from NW_012150174.1 coordinate 9,796,974, forward strand.
GCATCCATGGACATATGCCTAGACTTGTCCATTAGTACTAATAAAGTTACAAAGAAAACAGATGAAGCACTGATCTTAAATTAGAACTGCCTCATCATATAAAAAGCCATTGTTTACGCCAGTATATCCAGGTGTCGAATTATAAATGCTAGATCACTGTTTCATAATAGCAACATCTGGCAGATTTTTTGCTTCTAAAAGAAATTGGCTTAGCTCGAATGATATCATTACAGGACGCTTCCTTTTCTTAAAACAGTTGAGCCAAATTCAAAAGGAAAATACATTCAAAATACAAATACGAAATTTTTACATAAAATTTCTTTTTAAAACACAGTACCAAGGCAAAAAAATATATATAATATGAATGAAAACATAAAGTATAAGAAAGCATCCGCTTTATTTCAGCATTAAAGTAAATCCTTGAGAGAGCATCTTAGAACTTTTTCATTATTTCCCTACTTCAAGAAAAACAACAGTTTTGACTTTGCCTTCGAAGTTTATTCAAATTGTAAACTGACTCACTCTTGTCTGGCTTTGTGATGTGATTCTCCTCATGGTTACTATGTGCCAGCACTATGCTAGGTCCTATCCCAAAGAGAAAAGCTATTATTTGCCTTTTGAAGATAGCTAAGCTGTTCCCACACCAGTTGGTTACTCTAAAATATATCCATTAATATTGGCAAAATAGCTGCAGTTGATGGATTCATGGCATATTTAGGAGTTTCTGCTTCCCATCCAACTGAAAACTGGCAAAACTGACATAATCCAAGCTGTTTTATAACAAAGCAATTTTGCACCAATGCTTTCAATATTTGAGCCCATATAATACGAATGATTTAAAAATCTTATGTAAAATGTTATGCACAAGTACAAAGTACACAATATTTGTTTAATCTTAATTTGTGAAATAAAAATTAATATTAGGTACTTATTCTTCTAGGGTTCGTCTAACCCTAGACGAACACAGTTTCGTCACATTTTGATATCATTCTATATAGTGTCTCTTGTAGCTCAATATTTATAATTCCTGAAAGCAGAATCCAATTTTAATGTATTACATTTCATTTCCAAAATGTTGATCTTTCCTGGGATTTGAGTCATAGCTTATTTTTATGGGCCTTTAAATTTTACAAAGTACTTAATGGCACATAGGCAAAAAATAAGACCCTATAAATTCATGTTTCTCCACATTCCATTTCATATTCTCTTCTTATAAATAAGTGAAGTTGGCAGGTTTCACTCCACAATGGAAAATAAAACTAAAATGCTTCACACAGCTTATTCTTTTAAGTCTGAGATAAATGCAAAATTATTATCTTCAGCAATATAAATGCAAAATTATTTTGAACAACAGAATCGAGATGATACCTTAGAGAGGCCTAAAACTCTATTTGTCAGCATATTTAGGAAAATATATAGAATTAATTTACTGACTGAGATGCCTATCATTCCCAATTCTACATAATATAACAGGGCTAAATTTATTTGAAGCACACTTGCCTTTAGGCACCAAAAATCTTGTGGCCAAAAATAAAGAAAACTAATGAAACCAAAAGCTATTCTTTGGGAAGATGAATAAAATAAAACCTCTAGCCAGACTGACTGAAGAAAAAAGGAAGACACAAATTACCAGTATTAGAAATGAAAAAGATAACATCTCTACAGATCCTACAAATATCAAAAAAAATCATAAGGGAATATTAAAATCAACTATATGCTAATAAAATCAACAATTTAGATGAAATGGACAAATTTTCCTTGAAAGACACAAAGGATCCCACTCAAGAAGAAATATACATAACTTGTATAGACGTATGTCTATTAAGGAAATTGAAATTGTATTGAAAATCTTTCCACGCTGAAAACTTCAGGTCCAAGTGGCTTCACTGATAAATTCTAAGCATTTAAGGAAGAAATAACAGCAATTCTATAAAAACTCTTCCTGAAAATGGAAACAAAGGGAATACTTCCCAACTCAATCCATAAAGCCAACATTGCCTTAGCCTGACAAAGACAGGAAAAGAAAACTATAGACTAGTATCCCTGATGATCATAGATTAAAATTTTCTAATCCAAATTTTAGGAAATCAAATCCAACAATATATAAAAAGGGTGATATACCATGGCTAAGTGGGGTCTGTCCAGGAATGCACAATTGGTTTCACTTTCTAAAGCAAACAATGTAATTCACCATAATACGAAAATAAAATAAGAAAAACTATATGGTAATCTCATTAGATGCAGAAAAAACATTTGACAAAATGTAACATTTATTCCTTATAAAAATTCTTAGGAAACTAGGAATAGAAGTGTCAGGGAAGAAGTACAATTTTTCCTTAACTCTCTTAAGTTCGTAGTTGGGATAGACTCCTGTGACAAAAGACAGATTAACAAGAGGAAAACTAAGAAAGTTTAGTAACACGTGCAGTGCACATCATACGAGAGAAACCTCAGTGAAAAGTAACTCAAGGCAGGCCGGGCGTGGTGGCTCACGCCTGTAATTCTAGCACTCTGGGAGGCCGAGGCAGGCGGATTGTTTGAGCTCAGGAGTTCGAGACCAGCCTGAGCAAGAGCAAGACCCCATCTCTACTAAAAAAAATAGAAAGAAATTATCTGGACAACTAAAAATATATATAAAAAAAATTAGCCGAGCATGGTGGTGCATGCCTGTAGTCCCAGCTACTCGGGAGGCTGAGGCAGAAGGATCGCTTGAGCCCAGGAGTTTGAGGTTGCTGTGAGCTAGGCTGATGCCATGGCACTCACTCTAGCCAGGGCAACAAAGCGAGACTCTGTCTCAAAAAAAAAAAAAAAAAAGTAACTCAAGGCAGACAGCAGACACTGGGACTCCAAGATGACATCACTTGTACCAGTGAAGGAGAAGAAATTCATGGATATCAAATTAGGGGAATTGCCAAGCTGAACATTGATGTGGGATTTTATACCTGAAGATATTGTTGGAATGTTTCAAAGAGGTTACTACCAGTATTACAACAGGTACATCAATGCAAAGAAACGGAGCATCACTGGGGTGTCTATGGTGCTGGCAGCTTAGGTGCTTTTCAGCTACTGCCTTTCTTACAAAGAATTCAAACATGAGTGGCCATGCAAGTACCACTGAAGAGAGGCCAGTAGGGACAGCACACTCTGCACTCTTGACTATGACCTCTTTGGTTTGGCACCACTCCAGGAGATACTCAATCATTGCTGAATCCTTTCATATCCTAATTGAGAATTAATGCCCAATATAAAATATTAGATGACTGGTATGGGTAAAAAAAAAAAAAAAAAAGTTACTCAAGGTAGTGGCTTAGAACACTGGGATATATAGCATTTTTAACAAAGAATAATAAAGTTTAGAGAAGTAGCAAGGCAAAAAGAAAAGCCATTTTAAGTTTCCAAAGGTGGGAAACTGTGCAGAGGAAAACATGGGAAGAAACTAATGGAGTAAGGTTTGTTTACAGATTTCTCTGGTGCCTCTGGGCTGGTAAGAGTTGTCTCCAGTGAAGGAGAATTTATATCCTATATCCTGTCTTTAGGTAGGAAGCCAAGGGAGAAAGAGTTCTTTCTCTGTTTGCTACTTCTTAATTTCCTTAGCTCAAAAATATTTACGTCAAAGAGGCATATTTTGGGGTAACATATTCTGGTTTCCTTAAGAGGGGAACTTCCATAAACTAACAGAGATTATCTACTTCTAAAAAACGTACAACTAACATCCTACTTAATGGTGAAAGACTGGATGCTTTCCCCCTAAGATCAGAAACAAGATATTGAGGCCAAGCATAGTGGCTCACACCTGTAATCCCAGCACTCTGGGAAGTGGAGGGAGGAGGATCGCTTGAGGCCAGGAGTTCAAGACCAGCCTGGGCAACATAGCGAGACACCATCTCTACAAAAAAATTAAAATTAGCCAGGCATGGTGGCATGTGCCTGTTTTCCTAGCTACTTGGGAAGCTGAGGCTAGAGGACCCCCTTGAGCCCAGGAGTTCAAGTCTACAGTGAGCTATGATCATACCACTGCACTCCAGCCTGGGCAACAGAGCCAGGCCCTGTCTCAAAACAAAAACAAAAACAAGATGTTGATGTCTGCTTCACCACTTCTATTTAACATTATACGGAAGTTGCTAGCCATGCAACAAGGCAAAAAAAAAAAAAGAGAAAATAATAAAAGACATCTGCACTGGAAAGGAAGCAAAACTGCCTTTATTCATAAACAGCATGATTGTTTATGGAATCTATAAAAAAGATAGCTATTAGAATAAGTGAGTATAGCAAGGCTGCATAATACATGATCAATATACAAAAATCAATTTTAGGCCGGGCGCGGTGGCTCACGCCTGTAATCCTAGCACTCTGGGAGGCAGAGGCGGGTGGATTGTTTGAGCTCAGGAGTTCGAAACCAGCCTGAGCAAGAGCAAGACCCCGTCTCTACTAAAAATAGAAAGAAATTAATCG
>NW_012150174.1:9802204-9818280 GCF_000956105.1 Propithecus coquereli
AAAAAAAAAAAAAAAACCTATTTTTTAAAATGGGCAAAAATATACAAATAGTAAATAAGCACATGAAAAGATACATCATTCTTCATTAGGAAATACAAATTAAAATCACAAATGAGATATGACTACATGCCTATTTTTTTTCCCACCCTACACCCTGTCTACACGCCTATTTTAATGGCTAAAATTTTTTAAACTGACCTCCCCAAATGTTGGGAAGGATGTGGAGAACTGAAACTCTCAAACACCATTGGTGGGAATATAAAATTGTACAGCTCTTTTGGAAAACATTTTGGCCATTTCTTAAAAAGTTAAACATACACCAACCATATGATTTAGCCATTCCATTCCAGGCAGTTATGCAAGAGAAGCAAAAGCTTATATCCATGCAAAGGCTTGTACATAATTCTTCATAGCAGCTTCATTTGTAATGGCCAAAAATCTGGAAACAGCCCAGTGTCCACCAACAAGTAAATGAATAAACAAATTGTGGTATATCCATACAATGGAAAATACTCAGCAATAAAAAGGAATGAAATACTAATAACCCAGGAACATGAATGGATCTCAAATAGTTATGCTTAGTAAAAGAAGGTAGATAAAAAAAATACATAATTATGATTCATATATATATCAAGTTCTAGTAAATGCAAACTTCTGTGTAGTGACAAAAAGCAAACCAGGGGTTGCTTGAGGAGGGAGGTACCGGGAGAGGCAAAAGGAACACAAGGACACTTTAGGAGTTATAGATGATATGTTCATTATTTTGATTGTGGTTTTGGCTTCACAGGTGTATAGATATGTCAAAATTTATCAAATTGTACACATGTATGTGCACCTTTTCATAGGTCAAGTGTGCCTCATTAAAGCTGTTAAAAAATCTTTAGGGGCCAACAAACCCCTAAACCCTCACTCATTCCCTGTATCATAAGTCCTTTGAGGAAGTCTCTCTGGCCTGAGCTCATTTCTGTTAAAACAATACTTAACAGAAGGAGCATGTGGATTGTGGTACAGCAGAAGAGTCTAGGTGAGTCCCATGGACCAAGAGGAGAAGCCTGTGAACTGGACAAACTGATTCCCTGGGCTTTAGGACTAAATAAAAAAAGTGTGATTTTTCTTGCTTACTGGAAAGCTAAGCACCAGCTTGCCTTGTGAATTCAGTCATCTCCTCATTTCTTCATACATTATGGTAGAAAGATATCTCAGAAAATTCCTTGTGTTTCTTAATGTGGGATTCCAAATGTGGTATCTAAGTACTAATTAACCCAGCATCAGATCAATCTGACTTCTCTTTCCATTGAAGAAATTCTCACATGCTTGTTACTTAAACTGTTGCAGACGAATAAAAAACACATTGTTCTGCATCTTCTCTTCCACTTCCAGTAGACCTAATCATTAACCCCAGTTTAGGGACAGATTGTTTTTCAACTCCAAGCAGTTAGCAACTACAGGTGCCACTGTGGCACACACAGGAGGACACACACACTAGTGCCCCAAGCACTCACACCCTGATGCTCTCTAAATACCAATTCCAATTCCAGCAGGGTAAGTGCAAGAGGCCTTGGAAAATTGTCTAACCTTTCTAGCATAATTGTAGAGGGAAAGGTTTGTGGTGAGGCCAGTACAGTAGGCTGTGAAAGCATTTTTTCCACTTGTAGAGGAGTTTCACTTTTAATCCTAGCATACAATCTCCCTGAAATGCCTGTAAGTTCAACTTAAGGTCATATTCATTATCATTTCCGTTCTACTTTACCTCAGAAGTGAGTCTTCAGAATTACATTCCTGATTATATTAAATTTGAGAATAATCAAGGAAAAGATACAAGTAGGTGTGAGGCACGTGGTTTCTATGCAGAATAGTCATTGAGAGAGATGTTATTTTGAGGCTTTATTTAATAAAGGCTCTTAAAAGATTTTAGAATATATTGTGAACTGGCTGAATAGAAATAACTCTGAGCCCTTCCTCCCCTGGAAACGGTGAGCCAGGGGCTGGCTTGGGACTACTGAAGGTTCATTCCAAGGGTTCTTGGGGCAGTTGTCCTTGGAGCTCACCACACCCGAGCACACTCCAGATTTCTCCTCCGCAAGACACTCAAGTGTTAGCAAACCAAGTTCTATCTTCAGTTGGACTGTCCCCTTCTTCTGTCCCACCAGCCACAATCCGAGTCACCCTCTTCTCCATCATGTGCACATTGGCTTCTTGAGGTGGGGCTATTGATTCCAAAGCAAGAGCTCAGACTAGAGAGCTTTGTATAACATTAAAGGACAGATTGAGGGGAACTCAGGAAACCTGAGGACTGAGCAGTGCTTCAGAAACAGGAATGCCGCAGAACCAGGCCTAGAGGAGAGTCAAACCGTGTGCATATGTATCAATAAGAGCAAGTATTTAAGTGAGAATTGCCGTATTAGGAAACATGGTTGACAGCTGAGACAAAGACAAACACATAGAGGGCTAACAAAACAAGGAAAGAAAAGGTGTTTTTAAAAGTTTTATTTTCTGTTATAGAAATGGAAGAAAGTATTGCTAATTATAAGTTCATCTAACCACTTAGATTAACTTATTTTTATGCCCAGTTATAATGCTACAAAATAATGTTGATCCTTAAGTTTCATTTAATTATAACTATAAATTCTTCAAGTATGCTTAGCCTTTATAATTAGCTGCTCAAATAGCGTAATCAGGAAACCCATGGTATTTAATCCTTTCATTTTCACTGACGAGAAAATTCTTACTTAATACAAATACTTAGAGTTCTAAAAACCTACTACCTAGCTGTTCAGAGCCATGTCACAATGTCCCATGGAAAGCTGTCTGGTGGAGACCTGATGCAACAGGAAAGCCAATGGCTCACGTCAAGGAAGCAGTTCCATGGTATGCAGCCCCACTGCATAGGAGTCGAACTCTTAATTCATCTTCCTAAAATCCATTGCTTATGAACTAAAATTTTAGTTCAATTAAAAAGCCAATAAAAAATGTAGAAAATGAAAACTTTAATCATCACAGAAAATCTGGATTCCTAACCTGATGATAAACTTTGATAAATCAATGATATCCAGATCGTGACTTTAAATTCCCATTGGTCCACTGAACAATCAACATATTACACACATGCCTGCTCACTTCAGCTGACCAAGCGTGAGGCCACAGTGCCAAACTAAACATGGAGAGGAAAGCTGACTTTCAGACAGCTTGCCTTTAGCGTTCATTTGAAACAGCTTTTAAGCAAGTACAATCATGATTGGAATTTAACCAAACAAAATTTTCTAACTGGTCATGAGAGATTATTTGAGCAATACAGAAGGACATTGTTAGGTGTGCTGGGGAGCCTACCTTCTGCCGGTGTGAAATGGCTCCACAGAGACTGCATGTAGTTTAGCTAAAGGATGCTATAGCTCAGTGACCATTCCGAGCTTTGCCATGCCCTCTCTCTCACATACCATTCCCTCATCCTTATTCCTATGTCCAGTGACCTCACTAATTGACTAATGAAAAATTAAAGTTAAAAGGCATAAGCTCCTCCCCTTTGCCTTGGCATTTAAACGTATCTACTCTTCCATCCCTCCTTACTTCCAAAGCTCGTCCCTGTATCTGGGCCCTAGCCTCATTCATTCTTGCTCTTGCAGGGCCTACCTTAGTTATTGCAGGGCCTTTCTTAGTTATTAGCTCTTTTTCTAAAATTTGTTCTCTCTTTGTTGGCTCCTTCTGGATTGCTTTCAGACATGCACACATTTTTGTCCAGAAAACGTCACTTGCTGTCCCCTTAAGCCACCACCTTCTCTTTTCAATCCTTTCATTGCCAAACTTCTGTAAGAATAATTTCTCCTGTATTTCACACTATCACACCACAAGTGCCTACAAAGTAAGAACCATAATGTATGTTAATTTATATCTGTCAGGCGCCTGCACAGTATAATATAGTGAAGGGGGCACAGACCTCGGAGCCTAACAAGCCAGGGTTCAAATTTGGACTCACTAGTTAATGTCGAATGACATTGGGTAAATAAATGTCTTAATCTTGCTGATCCTAAGCTTCCTTGATTGTAAAGGGGGATAATAAAGCCTCTCTTGCCACGCTATAGAGATTAAATGAGATTATGTTTATAAAAACCCCTAGTATGGTGTCTGGCACACAGTAGGTGCTCAGAAAAGCTGGTTCCCGTCCCATCTCTACTCGTGGCAGCGATTCAGGTATTTGTCAAATGAATGACTGAATGGTCTCCTGCATGTTTCAGGTCAGCATTCAGTGGCATGGCATCCACTTTTTGTTCTGTTTGATTCTTACTCTTTTCTTTGCCTTGTGTGTTTCAGGTTCACAACCAGTATCCAACTGAGTTTGAATTCAATCTCTATTACTTAAAGTTCTTGGCTTTCCACTATGTGTCTAATCGCTTTAAAACATTTCTCCTGGACTCAGACTATGAAAGATTAGAGCACGGTATGTTTGTATGCACTTGTTCCATCTTTTTGTTAGTTTTACATGTTTTTAATGAAAACTCTGATAATGTAACTACCGCCAGGTTTGACAAGCTCAGAGGGTTTAATTCTGAACTACGAATAAGAGTGGATATGAATAAGCGCACAGATTCTGAGAGTATGTGCTATGTTAGCTTTTAGCTACGGCAAGTGGTCGTTCCTGTAGCACTTTTATAAAGTTAAATCTCTTTATTATTTTGATGCTCAAAGTGATATCACTGTTTTATGAGAAACATTTTACTAATAGTTTTTCCAAGCCTGGAATAATCTAGTAGGAAGAGTATCTGCCCTTGGAGGCAATTTGAATAGCAGTTAAGACCCTGTACTCTGGAGCAAACAGACGAGGGTCAATTCCCAGCACTGCCAGTTACCAGCTGAGTACTTTGGGGGAATTAGGTACCTCTCTGAGCCTCAGTTTCCTCATCTTTAAAATGAGGACAATAATAACACCCACCCCCTTGGGGCCATGATGATCACATGAGGAAATAGTTGCAAATTTCTTAGCACAGATGCTAGCACATAGTAAGTACTCAATAAATTTTAGATATCACTATCATTGTTAAAATTTTAAATAGTAATAGTTGTAAAGAGTAGATTCTGAAAGTCAGCCAGCCCCTGTGAAAACATTTCCCAAGGAAATTTTACATTCTTACTTTTGTTATTGTTACTGGGAGGAGGGGATGGGAGGATACTCATGACTGTTTTTGTTACTAAGATAAGCAAAGAAAAAAATCAGCTATGTTCAGTACGTTATTATTGGAGTAATCATAAAGAGGATTCTTTCAATTGCAAGAAAGTATTTACTGATGTTCTCAGTTTAAAATCTGAAATCAGGAAATGCTACTTTCCAGGGCATGCTATTGAAATCGTCTCATATGATATTTCATACTTTTGGTAAGGGAAGCAGCACTGGTGAGACCATTTCCCACCTTGCTTATACTTCCAGATCTCTGTTGACTCGTGGAGTTGTCATTCTTCACATCACAATCAGAAAGCTTAATTTCTTAACCACCTGTGTGGTAGGAAGGTATTAAGTAGAGCTGGTTACAGCTGCCTCAGGCCTTGTCTTAAGTGAACTGTCCTATACCTGGGGAGTCACCTTGTCACTCAGCTTTATCACTAAAAGGAACAACATGTGCAAATATTGGTGTGAGTGAAGTACTGGTGTTTGTCTCTTGAGTAGTTTTGCTTTTGTTTCTTAAATAGAGCAGTTTGTTTTGCTAAATTAAGCTGATCAGCAAATTACCTTAGCACGCCGATGTGGCCAAAGATAAGGCTTCTGCTGTAGCGGATGATGATTCTCTTCGTTAGAGAAAGAAGGTCTAGCATAGAAATTCTCAGACTTCACTGAACATTAGAATCATCTGGGGAGATTTTAAAACTTCCAACGATTCTTATCTTGTGCTGACTTACATATGAAGGTTTCTAGTATTTCGTCATTAAGCATGATACTGGTTTTGGCGCTAAACTTCACTTTTCTGTTTTTAATCATGTTACAGAAGTGCCTGTGTATTTAGATGCTGAATTTTATCTAATGGCTTTTCAGCATCTATGGTGATCTTTCAGTTTCTCTTTTGATCTATTCATGATGTAATATTCTTTTGATATGCTGCTGGGATTCTTAATATTTTATTTAAGATTTCTAAAACAGTATTCATAAATGAGATTAATATATTTCTTTTCCCTTTTTAATGAGTTATTTTTATTGGATTTTAACTGATATGTTATTACTGGCTTAATAAAAAGAATTTTATCTGTTGAGGTTTTTAATATACAAATTAATTAATTAAAAAAGAAAAAAACTTCCAAGATCCAGGCAACACCCCCAACCAGCTAAATCGGAATCTGTATTCCCAGGCATTAACAGCTTTTAAAACTCCCAGGCGAGTACACTATGCTTCCAAGGCTGAGAACCACCACTGGTCCAATGGGTAAAGCACTGGACTAAGGGTCAGAAACTGTGTGTGACTTTGGGTAAATTACTTCATCTCTCTGAGCCTCAGTTTCCTCATCTAAAAAACTGAATAAGGATTGTGGCCCTGCTTATTACATGGAGCTATTGAAAAGATTAAATAAAATGTGAATAAAAGGATATGTTTGGGGTACATTGAAAGATTATCATGATTATTTGAAAATGTAATTATTTTCATCCTGTATCTTAGACATGTTTTCTCCTAAAACACATAAATATGCATTTAGAATCCTAGAAGGTAAGTCTGAAGGGTCCACAGATCACCTAATTAGCATTAAAGAAGCCTGGTTTGTGTCCTTAGTCCAGAATGTGTTGCCTGCTTTGAAGTCTGTTCCTGTTATGTTTGGGTTGACACACTAGTTATCAAGCCTACACGGTGAAACTCTGTTTAGGGACAGCTGTGGTAACTACCCTCCACCTGCCAAGATCAAGAATTGCAGAGTAAGGAACCTCAACCACTGCTGGTGGAATTCATCAGTCATAACTTTTAAGATTTCATCAGAAAAGCCTACACACAATGAACTCTCCTGTGTCCTAGAAGATTAATATCACATACTGGCTTATAGGGCTGTAATTTGATATGATTTCACACTAGCTATCTGATGACTAGAGCTATTCCCTATATGTGTACATGTTGCTCTAAGCCAGCCATGTGGGCATTATAAGAAAATTCCATTGGACTTCGTTCCAATTACCAGGTGTTAACACGGCTGAGAAGGGGGAGGGAGTGCTGCCCTGAGGAATGGAGGGCCAGGTATTGCATCTTCTCTTCTGGTTTCAGTTCATTCTCTTCCTGTGTACAAAGGTGCCCAGAGCCCATTCCAACTGAGGCTGACTACCACAGGGCCCTGCAATGTAATCCATGCCTCAAGGCCACAGGTGGAGCCATAAATGAGGTGACTTTAAAAACCCACTCCAGGCCACGTGCAGTGGCTCACAACTATAATCCCAGCACTTTGGGAGGCCAAGGTGGGAGGATCCTTTGAGGCCTTAAGTTTGAGACCAGCCTGGGCAACATAACAAGATCTTGTCTCTACCAAAAAAAAAAAAAAAAAAATCTAACTCCTAGAGCAATCTCAACTTTGGACATTAGAGTCACTTGAACTTTTAAAATGACTAATATCTAGGGCCATCTGCAGAGATTCCTATTTCATTGGTCTGAAGTGAGACATAGGCATTGGGATTTTTAAAAGCCCTTGGTTTTTTAATGTGTGACCAAGGTTGAGAACCACTGCACTGGACCCTAGAGTTAAAAGGTAGAGAAGAAAACAACCTTGGGCTTGAGACATTCTTTTTTGATAAACTGGTAAAATACTTGTTGATTTTTGACTAAGACATTTCATTCAAAGCAAGCCGGCATTGCTACGAGACATGCCTTTCTGGCCTTTTAAAGAAATACCTCTTGCCTCACCCTGACACATCTTCCTCCCTATTAAAAACAAAGTGGCCTCATGGTCATAATACATAGACTGTTTGAAAGGTACAAAGCTTGTATCAGAAAATCCCTGAAGTACCCCCCTAAGTTCTGCTTTTGTTTTTAAGTCACCCAAGGATGCAGACCACACCCTTCTGTCATCTAGAGTCTCAGTGACTATGATTTGCAGTATATATAAGCTGCTAAGCAAGAAAACACTTTAAATGGCTTCATAATAAACAACCAACAACTTGAAAAAGAAACATAAAATTATGTTTTTAACTGAGTTTCATCAAATCAACTCTTAAGTCCTTCCATTTTCTCTTGAAAAATGTGTAGAATGTCTCCTGCCACAGACCTCTTTGAATCTAGATACAGATGCAGGATGTAGATTGGAAGAGTCATGATATACTGCTAACTGCCTAGGAAAACCTTATCAGATATTTTCCGCTCATTTTGATTTGTTTCCATATAGCTGGGAAGTTCATTCCTATCTTTAGCTTTGCAGTTATTTTCTAAGGTTTCTGTATGTATGTTGCTGTTTTTAGAGCCATAAGAAATACTCCACTTTTTTTTATCTGCCCACATACATCATACTTTTAGGCAAAATGTTAATTTATTTAACTTTTATTGTGTTGGGTTTGTTTTTGGATTTACAGGAACTTTATTTGATGATAAAGGAGACAAGCATGCCAAGAAAGGAATTTGTATTTGGGAATGTATTGACAGAATGCACAAGAGGAGTCCCATTTTCTTTAACTATTTATATTCACCAGTGGAAATAGAGGTAGAGTAAGAAATCATTCATGTTTCATTTTGTGTTAAAGTTTTCCTTAGTTTTAGTATAGTAAGCTGTTTAAGCTTTTTATAAACATTCTACTAGGTTTCATACCAAAAGCTATTTAAAAGTTTGAGACACTATGGATTTGGGTTGTGATAGAAATGGAGATTGTTCACAAAATTCTTGCCACAAAAATTAGGAGCTGGCCTCCAAACTTTGAAGGGATAACTTCAAGAGAATCAAAAAGCAAGGTAACTTTCCCCAGGGAGAAAGAACTAACAGAATTTGAAATCCCAACAGGTGGTCTAAGCAGAAAAATCTAAAATACGTTAGGAGAGGCTCCTGCCCTGGGCCCCATGCATAGGACCCTAGTTTGGCGTTCGTCCAACTACATGCTCCTCATGAGGAGTGTAAGAAGCTAAAGGTACATGATTAGATGTCCTTCCTTCATCTAAACCACATTCTGGGTACTTCGACATTCGTTGCCCAAACTCAAGCTACTCACCAGGCTGCTTCTCCAAGTCAGTGTCTCAACCCACTGCATGTATCCTGAGGCCCAAAGGTGGCAAGAAGTAGTTGGCAGGGAATGGGCAGAGTTTGGCTTCATGGGCTGGGGTATACACATTCATGCAAGACCCTTAGAATATAAGATATAGCTGGGGTGGGAGGAGAAGGGGGTCAGGCCAAGGAATGGGAGCTGGGGCCTCTCGTGCCACCACTTCCTAGTATAAAATTCTGAGGAATCCAAGAATTCTTTATTTGAACCTGGCCTTCCAGGTCACGAGGAAGTTATATTTCTCAAAGTAGGAGGACTAGAACATGTTTTATTTAATAGTTTATCTTGATGTATAACTTTTAAATATTTAGGCATATGATATTTGAACCTCCATTCATACTCGTGCCCTAGACCCTGCAAATGTTAGGGGCTGGCCTGTCAGTAAGCTTGGGGTACTTTGGGGTCAAGATGAAACTATATTTCAGTTTTCTTTAACAGGCCCTGAAGCCCAGTGTAAATGTCTCCAGCCTCAGAAAGTGGGATTACTACACAGAGGAGACCCTGTCCTCAGGGCCTTCCTATGACTGGATGATGCTGACCCCCAGGCACTTCCCCTCTGAAGACTCTGACCTGGCTGGAGGAGTTGGGCCCCAGAGCCAGAGGAGAACAGTGTGGCCATGCTACGATGATGTCAGCTGCACTCAGCCCGATGCTCTCACCAGCCTTTTCTGTGTAAGTCAGCCATGTACAGACACACACCTAGGGCCGTAGGCCCCAGAGACACATGAGGCCAGAGGAACCAGGCTAAACTAAGACTGGTTTACAAACTTCTGAACATAGTTCTCCTTGCTCTGGACTAGCATTAGAGGTACTCCTGGAGTATGAAAAAACCAGATTTGCTCCCCCACATTAGTGGGGTACCAAGCTTAAGTACTTGAAGAGAATCTCAATAAAAGTGAGTTTCCAGCATTACAAGGAAGCAGTCGAGCAAGTGGAGCAATTTACTCCTTCCGGCGGCTTCCCGGCTGTTTCAGATGCCCGCACAGCCTGAGTCAAGCTTGGACTATGGTTTTCGTGGGTGCTTTACTTCCTCTGGTCGAAGTGTGGGTAGTTGATGGCCAGATGGGAGTACTGCCAACCACCTTCTTTATGCAAGAAATATTCTGGAGTGAAACCATCCTGGCAGTAGTCACCCTGAGGAATGGTTTTGAGCCCTGATATGGGTCAGACAGTTCCTGAAGAGTCTTCTCCCTCTGGTTTTCTGACCAGAAAGAGGATGCTTCCATGATCATGCTTTCACAGAGGCAGCTGGTCTGATCTCCAGCTTCTCTGTCAGAAGGGGTATCCATTTCCTTGGGCATTTCTTGGTTCATTCTTCCCACATCTGGTTTGAGTCATCAGAATGAGGGGCTCCTCTGTCAAGGACAGACTTCTGATCTAGCTCATCTATTAGGGTTGGCTCAGTGCTTGATCTTTTGCCTTGGCCATCAGATTTCCCATGGTCTGCCCAAGGGTGAAGGTGTTTGGGATACATATATTTCATGTCTTACTGTACAAGCTATAAGCTATTCTGTGCAGAAAGGCCTGGTTATAGGCTCTAAAAAACCATCTTTGCCACAGTGCATCACACCAACTAGAGCTCCCACCACTATTCCTAACTGGGGAGACCTCTGAGGCCCATGTCCACCACTCTCCTCAGCTGCCCTCTGGCCACACTACGCATCTGGGCCCAATACAGAAGCAGTGTGGCTCTGAGGCACATCCTAATTTCTGTCAAATACTGATCTGTTGGAAAACTCCATTTCTTTGCAGGAAATTGAAAAATTGGAGCATAAATTGAACCAAACCCCTGAGAAGTGGCAGCACCTGTGGGAAAGGGTAACAGTGGACCTTAAAGAAGAACCAAGAGCAGACCGCGTGAGTTGGCAATGCCCCTTGAGAGCTGCTTCTGAGCTTTTTGAGGGTGCTAAGTCAGGTAGGGTCCACTGCCACAGGTGACAGGACCCTGCTGGGTTTCTGGCTAGAAGGAAGGGCAAAAAGGGAGAAATCATGCTCTGGGGGTCCAGGGCAGAAAGTTCCAAATGACTGAATACTTTCTGAGTGTCTCACTTCACCACAGTGACATAATACTTATGTTTCAGAGCCCTGAATCCAGGGGAAATTACTAGGTTCTTTTCTATCTCAGTGCCTCTGTGGTTTCCACTGATCATCTACCACATGAAGGAGAAGTGGAATGCTAAGACAAAGTTTGCTCCAGAGAAATAAGCAAAGAGAGAAATTAAAAATATTTTAAAACAACAAAATATGCTACTTTCAGTTACTCACAATCCCTTTTCTGTTTCTTATTTAAGAAACATTTATCATAAAAATATTTTAGAACCAAATAGTCTGTTTTCTGCCTTTCACACCCTATTTCTTGTTTCTGATTTAAGAAACATTTATCAAGCACATAATATGTGCAAGGGACTATGCTTAATACCACACACACATTCACATCCTATTTAATCCACGGTGAAAAAGTGGTATTCCACCTCCTGCGTGAGGGAATAGGCACAGAGAGATCAAACAGCTAGCAATTGGTGGAGCCACCATTTGAACATCAGATTGGCTCCAAATGCAACAGAAGGGAAATTAGGACAGATGAGTGTTCTGAAGAGCATTTCAGGAAGAGGTCAGTAGGGTCAGATGTCATAGAGAGGTCAAGAAAAATGGAGTGTAAAAGAAAACCTTTGTGGTAAAAAGGGACCCTCTCCAGTGCTGTCTCTTTAGTCTTCAAAGGGCAACTCAGGAGCTGTTATCAGACTACAGTTGGCTGATGCTCTAATACTTTTTTTCTCAGAAAAATAAAATAGTTTCTTGACTGTTTTTCTGATTATGAAAATAAGGCATATTTATTTTTTTAAAGATAATACACAGAAAATTATAAAGTAGAAGATGAAAATCACCCACAATTTATAACCTAGAAATAAACCACTATGCTATCAAACTTGTTTCGTCATTCTAAACCCACATATAAAAGGGATTTACTATACATACTGTTTTTAAACCTGCTTTATTTTTTGCTCAGCATTGGCATACATGTCCTTCCATTTGTCACTGTGTATAAATCAGCATCATTTTTAATGACTGTCTAGAATTCCATTGTATGGAAATGCCATAATTTTTTCAACGTCCCCTAATAATGGACATTTAGGTTATTTCCAGTTTTTTACTATTATAAACAACCAGGATAAATATCTTTGAACATACATCTTTGCTCATTAGTCCAGTTTTTTACTTGAGGTAAATTTTAATAAATGAAATTATTGAGTCAGTGGCTTAAAGTGTCTGTAAACCTTTCCCAGCTCCTGTTCTGTCTTTTTTAGTCCCCAAGACACCCATCGGGGTCCCCAGGAATTATGTCTACCAACCTACCCTCCTATCAGAAGAGGTCTCTGCTGCATCTCCCAGATAGCAGCATGGGGGAGGAGCAGAATGCCAGCATCCCCCCATCCAATGGAGTGGACCGAAGAGCAGCCACGCTCTATAGCCAGTACACATCCAAGAATGATGAAAACAGGTGACCTGCTGAGCCCTGCTGGGTGTTCCAAAGACTCTCCCCATGCTGCCTGAGGCTAAACCACAGGCCCTTCAATAAGCAAACTTGAACTGTATTTGCTTTAATTCTTTGTTTAATGCTTTAGATGGTTCTTTGAAGAAGAAAAATCAAAATTTCAATTAAAAATAATGCCAAGAAGTTGTAGCTATCTGTGGTTGAGTTCTGATTGTTATTATTTATCTGCCAGAGCTATTGAGGGAATATGTGTTAGTCAGTGGCAAACATCAGAAAACCAGCTTATGCCAGCTGAAGCAAACAGGAATGTACTCTCATAAACTAGGACAGCCAAGGGCATGCTGGTTTCTCCTATAGCATCTTCAGGCTGTGTCTGTCTCCCAGCTGTGCTTTTCCCTTTGCCACATCAATCCCATTGTGGCACAGAGGTGGCTACTGATACTTCCAAGCCTCACAAATGTGGTAACCCCAGCAGAAAGAGGCAGTCTTTCCCCAAAGGTCTAGTAGAAAAATTCCAGGGAGAATTCTGATTGACTTTTTTGGATCATCTGGGAGAAGTAGAGACTTGACAAACAGAAACAGACATCCCTTTCCAGAATTTTTTTTTTTAAATGAAAACTCAGAATTAACCGTCCTATATCATCCTTTCTTCTAGGTCCTTTGAAGGAACGCTTTACAAAAGAGGGGCCTTGCTGAAAGGGTGGAAGCCTCGTTGGTTTGTTTTGGATGTAACAAAACATCAGGTAATACTATTAAAGCAAAAGAAATGACTTTTGTCTAGGCTGGTCTCAGTTCCTGGCTATTATGTGGCCCTCAGCAGACAGATACATTCTTCATGGAGAGACTGCTCTCCTAGCACCTCTCGTATGCAGTCAGGGGGGCTCTTCCAGGGCTCCAGATGTCCTTGAACAAGGACAAGTACCCTTCTGAGGGAAGTTCAGGCAGAGGCTGTAACAGTTGAGCCTAGAGCATAAAGAGCAATAAAACTCTTTTTTTTCAGTGCTCAAATATCTCCTGCTGCCAGCTCTTAAGACCCAGGTCAGGGAGCTCCTGAGGTTTTCAGCCTGTTATATACATACCACATGCACATGCAAGCCTGTACCTGTGAGCACTCTCCAGAATACAGATTACCTTCATCCTTGCAGCTGAAAGCATCCATTCAAAACTGAGGGTGAGGCCGGGTGTGGTGGCTCACGCCTGTAATCCTAGCACTCTGGGAGGCCGAGGCGGGCGGATTGTTTGAGCTCAGGAGTGCGAGACCAGCCTGAGCAAGAGCGAGACCCCGTCTCTACTAAAATTAGAAAGAAATTAATCGGCCAAATAAAAATATACAGAAAAAATTAGCCGGGCATGGTGGCGCATGCCTGTAGTCCCAGCTACTGGGGAGGCTGAGGCAGGAGGATCGCTTGAGCCCAGGAGTTTGAGGTTGCTGTGAGCTAGGCTGACGCCACGGCACTCACTCTAGCCTGGGCAACAAAAGCGAGACTCTGTCAAAAAAAAAATTAAAAAACTGAGGGTGAGGGCATTAATTTACTTAACATTTACTGAACCCCGCCCCATGCCCATCACTGTACTGCTCACTAGAACACAGTGTTATCCCTCAAAGATGGCAGCAATAGGGGAGCAGATGGAGCCCTGAAAGAGGCAGAAGGGGATGTGCTCACCTAAACCTGAATTCACAGTGGGCAGGTACTAGACTGGACCTTGCTATAACTATGTCAGGAAATCTTTTGCCCGTTGTTAGGTTCTGGGCTATTGCTGTAGCAGCCTCTGCAATCCTTAGCATCATAATCTTTGCTCCAGTCATCTCAAGGGAGAGCAATTCCTATGCAAACCTCCAGCAACTCTGTACCCTTCACTAGTGAGAGTTGCATGGCCTCCTGTATTCTGACTGCAGGCCTTACCCCACCTTGAAACTGACTCATCAGCCTTGATTCTCGATGCATTCGTCTATGAAATAGGGTCTTTCGAGAAAGACCTGAACTGTTAGCACTATGTCGTACTGTGGTTGGACCTGCATCTAGAATACTCCTTCCAGATGAAGACTCCTTCCTAATGAAAACTGTATTTGGGGGCCACCTTTTCCTCCTCATAAGGGGCTTCATAAAGATTACACAGAGTCTTTGTGGGAGAATATAGAGAATTTATTTTCAAAAATACAAATGAAAGCCGTTTTAGGAGGCTATCCTTTAAAATAACAATGTCTCTGAAATCATAGCACTACGCTATGTAGAAAAGTTCCATTAAACCACTAAATATAGGAAAATGTCATAATTTTTCTGTAATTTACAATTATATCAAATTATACTAGCATTCTTACCAATTTTTTGGACTTCTTTAACATGAAAGGTATACAGTTTTTCTATTTAGCCCTACTCATACCATGCCTTCAGGGAGAAACAGGGAAAAGTCTGAGGCCAGAACCACAGTATTGGAAGCACCAGACACATTCCTGCCATGTACACTAGAGAGTGAAATCCACAGACTGTGGACCAATAAGTCTCGTTCACCAGCAATCTCTTTAAAGTATTTTTTCATTTTTTCTTATTCCAAAAGTAATACATGCCAAATTCAAACATTTCATACCGATCTAAAAGTCCCCCTGTGCAGTCAAATGTTAAATAATCTATTGTGGTCCTCAAAAATCATTTTATAACTACATGTTCTTTGGCAACTTGCTTTTTTAAATAATGTATGTTGAATAATTTTCCTACCAGTTCGTATAGATTTTCCTTATTCTTTTTGAAAAGCTTTTTGAAAAGTATTCCATTTTATTGATGTACTTTCATTTAATTAACCAATGCTCCATTGAAAGACAAGTATCTTTCCCAATATTTAGCTGATA
Organism: Propithecus coquereli; assembly: GCF_000956105.1. Lineage (NCBI taxonomy): Eukaryota > Metazoa > Chordata > Mammalia > Primates > Indriidae > Propithecus > Propithecus coquereli. Next base: position 9,817,736 of record NW_012150174.1, read on the forward strand.
AAAACAGTGCTGAAGGAAACCTCTTCATACATGTACCTTTGCATGCTTGTGGGAGTGCTTCTGTAGGATAACTTTCTAGAGATGGGAAAGATGTTTCAATAGGCATAAACATTGTAAATTTTAGTTGATACTGCCCTCCAAAAAGTTTCTAACAAATTATACTCCCACTGACAGTATTTGAGAGTACCTAGTGCCTTACTAGATATTATTAGCCATTTTGAATATTTCTTAATTGTTTTTCTTTGATCAAAGAGGTTGATCATCCTTTCAGATATTTATAGGTTATCTGTATTTCTACTGTGACTTGCGTTTTGAGACCCTTTGACCATTTTTCTACTAGGTTTATCTTTTTTTAAAATCAATTTCTAGAAATTCTGTTTATTTCCTAAATATTAACATCTATATTTAATTTTTGTTGTTGACTTAATTTTATTTTTTAATATGTAATACATTTATTCTAATTTCAAAAAGTACATAAGTCTTTTTTTCCAATCCTTTCTCCCAGCTACCTAGTTCTCCTTTCTAAAGGCAGTGTTATTTTTTGC
>NW_012150174.1:9819039-9821200 GCF_000956105.1 Propithecus coquereli
AAAAAAAAAAAAAAGAAAAGCTGCAAACTACTTTGCACAAAAGGAATCCAACCACATATGGAAGCAGATGAACTCCTTGTTAAATGTTAGTTATTTCAGTTACTGCCTACTTTCAAGAACAGATGCTACTTCTCTCTGTATTCAGTGGTCTTCATGCTTGACCATCCACAAAAATACTGCCCTTCATCACACATGATAACTATCTTCCCTAATATCTTCAGCAGCCATTTAGGTGGGCCTTGGGGCATTTTACAGGCCACATGATACAAGGAGACTTAACTAGTCCCAGGAGTCAAGCAGGGCCCTATTCAAGCCATAAGGCCATTTCCCTGGCTTTGAGTATGGCTCCAGCTAAAGAAAGGGGACACAAAGGCCATCTTCAGGGTGCAGATGAATCCCAGGCTTCCCACTGGAGCACAAGGAGCTTCCTCACCTTTTACTGTGTTGGTGCAGTGCATGGGAGAGGTCAGAGGCTCCAGCCATTCCTGACCCTTCCTCCTTAGTCAAAGAAGGGCCCAGAAGAGCAAAAGTAAAGCTCTTCCACTACGTTTCCTTTTTCTGCCAGTACCCTTCTATTAACATCCCTTTTAACTTTGGGGACTAGAAAAGTAAAGTGACTATAAAGGCAGTGACACATGGTAGTAGAGGGAGAAAAAATACAGAGGTATGGAAAAGGAAGATCACAGGGATCGATTTGTCACTTACCCAAAGCCATAAAACAGCCCCGACTTTCATCTCTGGTTCTCTGTCATTTGTAGCTCAAGACCAGCAAACGTGTATATAACTTCTGTGCCCAGGATGGACAAAGTGCCCAGCAATGGATGGACAGGATCCAGAGCTGTATCTCTGATGCCTGATGCCCATGGTCAACATACGCAGAAGAGGTAGAGGAACGTGGGCTGCCCGACAGAAAAAAGAAAATCCTTGAGGAGCTAACCACAAGTCATCCCACAGCCTGAGGTTCTCCCGCCCAGTCTTACCCAGTCCCCTTGGGCAGCGATTGCGATGTCTACTTAACCTGCATGGGTGTGTCACACAGGTCTGGTCAAGAGCCCAAGGCATTCCCTATATCTTGCACTAAATTGTTCTAACAGGGTCTTAGTGGTTAGGGATCAGAAGATGCCTCCTGAGCCAACTGTCACCTGCCCCCAGGCAAAATGGCTACCACCTACCTGGATCCTTCTTCATGAAAGCTAGATCCTTTTTGTTCTCCAACATCATAATTTCCGTGGAGAGCTTTTTAACAGGCAAAAATTGAAACCCTCCAAGATTATCTCCTATTCTACACAGAATAGGTTTACCAACAGAGGCACCTACTCGTACTGCCTGACCTTTGAGATGCTCAGTTCTCTGGTGCTGCCAAAAGGTGCTTCTCTCTGCCATGGGGGTTCACAGCAAAAGACATCATTGCTCAGTGGCAGGCAAAGAGGGAGCACACAGGGTTATTCCAATGGAAAAAGATTGTCCAGGGAATGATGCAACAATGAACAGGCCAATGCAGGAAAATACTGTTTCCAAAACACTGACTTCTCTAAACTAGAAGTGCTCTGAGGATCTAGGACCTGTGTTCCTGTGTATTCTTCTGCTCCTGGACAGCTTCTTACACAAAATAACATGCAAAAAGCTGAATGCACTAACCCACAAAACAAACACTTGCACTGAACTCCTAATGAAGATGTTGGGAAGACAGAGGCCATCTATTTATGACCACACACACCTGTGACAAGGGCTGTGTAGACCACAGTCACACTGTGGCATGACTGGATACCCAAACAACACTTCTGCACATGAAAAGTAAGAACTGTCTTTAGATTTTCTTTACTTTTGATAACCTTGTGTTTGTTCAGCTTAAGATTCAAGAAATGCTGTTTGCTTATTATAAACAGAAACAGCATTTCCGCTACAGCCACTGACACCAATTGGAGTCATAGGTAGCTAGGTCATTTCATTTGTTTTGAAATGTTAATATGTTAAATACTAAACTAATATTTCAAAAATATGTATATATGATTTCTACATCCTTGTTTTTCAGATAGCCTGCTTATAATTTAATATAAAATTAACTAAACTGATTCATTTATAAGATTTCAATAATGAAATGGTTCCCTTTTTAAAAAATAAAAAATACTAGTTCTCCTTTCTAAAGGCAGTGTTATTTTTT
>NW_012150174.1:9822056-9883771 GCF_000956105.1 Propithecus coquereli
TCCTGCCTGGGCCTCCCAAAGTGCTGGAACTACAGGCATGAGCCACCTCTCCCAGCCTTGGCATGAGACATTGAAGACTGGTTGGGTAGCAGATTTTTCTACTTCAGGGAACTGTTAAACTGCATAAATGAATGATCAGTGATTGCAGTTTTAGACAACACTTCCTCTAGTTAAGCCCTTGGAATTTACCTCATGCAGACAGCAGGGAATGCTGGTTCTCATCTCAGGGCTGAATCTTTAAGTCCTTTGACATCCAGGAGCTCTCTGTGAGCCAGACAAGAAGGCCCCCAAGAGCCACCAAGGCTCCAGGCAAGGCAGTGACATCCCCTTCCTTGAGCCTTTAGGTCTCCTCAGTCCTGAGGGTATATTGATCCAGGCAAAGGCCCTCAGGCCCTTTCCTTGGTCCTAGGCCTCTCTTCCTAATGGCTGGCCTGCCATCGTGCCCTGCTGTGTCCTTGAGATTCAATCAGGAGGGAAACAACTGAGACTGGGTGTCGAGCAGGAGCTGTGATCACTGTAGTGGTATCTGGATGCCCTTCATTCCTCAGGTCTTAGCTGAGAAGGACATTGGGTTCCAAGGGAGAAAGACTCTGGCACCCTGCAAGAGCCTTAACAGGGCTCCTCCTTACCTGTGGCTCCTGTGACAAAACCTTTCTACATCTGGGCTCTTGAAAGATGCAGACGCAAGGGAGCATATTAGCATAGGTCACACTTCCCAATCCTGTTGTGCCAGGTCCTTTAATCCCACCTCCCAAGTCCTTCCACCCTGCTGTCTCCACTCCAGAGCTAGAGCCTAAACTGTTATGGCATGGCAGGTTTGGCTCTCAATGGAAATTAACATTTTTATTTTTAGGTGTTTGATCAAGAGTTCTTATAAGAGTTATTAAGTAACCCCATCATCCCATAAAGAATTTCTGAAAGATCCCAAGCTGATAACCAGGAAATGCCCTCAGCAATGGCACCTGAAGCTATTAATTAAGCAATGAATTAAGCAGTACTGATGAAGAGATAGAGTTTACAGCAGCCCCATCAAACATATATAATGTTAGCCACATATGTATCTTTTTTAAAGTAAAAAGAAATAGATTAAAATGTTAATATATTTTAGTTGTGGTTTTTTTGGTTCCCTCTTTTCCTCAGCATTTGGTCTATCTCCCCTGTAAAATAATACTCAGCTCCTGAGTCTCCTTATTCCTCTTCATCTCCATCCCAGCATTTGTGCATTTTATCCTAACATTGTTAACTCAGAGTTTCTCAATGTACTGTTGACACTTTGGACTGAATAAATCTGTTCTGGGGGCAGTCCAGTGCATCATGGGACATTGAGCAGCATCCCTGGCCTCCAGCCACTAGATGCCAGCAGCACACACCCCAGTTGTGACAACCTCCAGACATTCACAAATGTCCTCTGGGCACAGAGTGACCCCAGTTGATGACCTCTGCTGTAACTGCCCTACCTTCCTGAAGTTAGGGGATAAGAAGCCCGGTAGGAAAAAGGTCCAGATTAGAGGCGCTCCTGATGAAGACTCAAACAAGTTAATCCACTGTAACCCCCAGGCTGCCTCTAGCTCTTGGAGGTCCAGCTAAATTGAAGGAGAAGGGGGTCTAGTAAGGACTCTACACCACACCACAGCTCATACACAGCAACTACCCACAAATCTACCAGTGGGTAAATAGCCAGGAAGCCACTGGCTACAAAAGCTGCCAGCAGAAGTACACCCTCTCCTGGAAAAGTGAAGAACCCTCCTTGTTACCAGCCTGGTACCCCAGTACTCCATGAAATTAGACAGCATTAGAAATCTACTGAACTTTTGATTCACAAACTTCCTTTCCAGTGTCTGGTTCCCGAAATTGCTCGGAACTTCCAAACAGATCTGTGCTTCCGCCATGCAGCACAGCTATTAGTGCTTTAAAGGAGGCGCGTGAGGACTGTCTGACCATTTTGAAGACACCAACCAGCATGGTGTCCATGCCAAACGTGTAATGCCAGGAGACATCATGTTAGGACGCTATGTGAAGAGCTTCCTTAAGAATTCACTATAATGGGAAACGTTTCATTCTCAAAAACAAAAAGAGGCAGACACAGACCATCGCATGGTGGGAGCCAGGCCACCCGGTTCCTGCCTTAAAAAAAAATTCTGTACTTGCTGTTATTGGTGGTTCTGAAGGTTAGATATTTTTTTCCATGGGGTCAAAAGGTACCTAAGTGTATATGATTGCAAGTGGAAAAACAAGGGACAGAAATCAGCTACTGGCAATTTTTCCATTATCATTTGTGTGTGTTAAACGCAGAGACATAAAGCATTAATCCAAGGCAGGGAACAGTGGCTCGTGCCTGCAATCCCAGCACTTTGAGAGGCTGAGGTAGGAGGATCACTTGAGGCCAGCAATTCGAGACCAGCCTAGGCAACATAGCAAGACCCATTCTCAACAATAAGAAAAATTAGCAGGGTGTGGTGGTGCGTGCCTATAGTCCCAGCTACTCAGGACGCTGATGAGGGAAGATTGCCTGAGTTTAGGAATTCAAGGTTACAGTGAGTTATGGTTGTGCCACTGCACTCCAGCTTGGGCAACAAAGTGAGACCATCTCCAAAAAATAAAAAAAGCAAGTCAAAATGTTTCCATGAACAAGTTTCAGCAGTTCAACTTAATTATAAATAAACCTGTTAAAATGCCAGCATTTGGATTTTTTTTAAACAAATATGATGTCAACTAAATGGTATTTCTAACATTTTTATCATACAGTAGATTCCATCCATTCATTATCCTTTTCTGAGTTGCCCTACACACAAGTACATATTTTTGTTTTTCTTTTTCTTAATATTTGAGACGGGGTCTTGCTATGTTGCCCAACCTGGTCTCCAACTCCTGAGCCTCCCACCTCAGCCTCCCAAAGTTCTGGGACCATAGCATGATCCATCTTGCCTGGCTTCACATACATACTTTTTATGTTGTCTGTCTTCTATGCTATTCCTGTTTGCTATTAAAATACATTAAACTATAAACAAAAGTTAATCCACATTTAGTGCTTAGAAGTTTTTCAGTCCCAAGATAAGCATGCAGTGAGTGCTAGTGACAACCACTAAGGTCTGGGCTGCACAAGATGGCAAAGCCCCAGGAAGAACCAGCAATCTCAGCCTCAAGCACAATTTCACTTTTACGCCCTCAACCCTCCACAGTCCTGACTCACCTTACTCTCAGGGAATCCCCACAGTTCTAGATTCTCCACTTCACCTCCAGGGTGCCTGGATATATTTCAGTTTTTAATAGTGTATTTAACCCTATATATCCAAAATGTCATTTTAATGAGTAAACAATTTTAAAAAACTTAATTAAATATTTTATATTCCTTCTTGAAAATAAGTCCTCGAAATCCAATGTGTATTTTACAGCACATCAGTTTGGACTAAGGTGTTGTCTTTTTTTGAACACCACTGCTGATATACCAAATGCATGTCATTTTTCCATACCACTTCTCCAATTCTCCAAGTGGATGTCCAACAATTCAGTTCAATTCTGATACTAACTCCCCAGAGTTAGCACAGACCCCACAGGCTCAGAGCTCAGTCCCACAAGACTACCCCACTTCAGACACTAGTTCCAAGTCCCAAGGACTACCAGTACTTATGACCAACCAGCTATAAATTGGGGGGTTCCCACAGTCCTCTCTTCAGGTTCAATAATTTGCTAGAACAAGTCACAGAACTCAGGAAAACACTTTATGTACTTTTACTGGCTTACTATAAGGCAGAGGTCCCCAACCTTTTTGGCACCAGGAATGGGGGTGGGTGCAGAGCTCAGGTGGTGATACAGGGTTAGTCATTTCCTAACAGGCCATATATTGGTACTGGGCCATCCCAGGGGATATATAAGGGATACAGCTCAGGAACAGCCAAATGGAAGAGATGGGCAGGGCAAGGTATAGGGTGAGGGTGCGTACCACCTCCCCAGCACCTGACAATTTCACCCACCTGGAAGCTGTCCAGATCTCAATGTTTAAGAGTTTTTATAACCCAATCTCCAGTCCCTCTCCCTCCCCTGAGGTTGGGTATGGGGTGAAAGTTCCCACCCTCTCTTCACTTGTTCTGTCTTTTGGGTGACCAGCCCCTACCTGAAGCTACCCAGGAGCCCCACCCTGAATCACACCTCCTTAGCATAAACTCAGGTTTAGTTGAAAAGGGCGAGTTATGAGTAACAAAAGACACTCCTATCAGAAAAGTCCAAGGGTTTTAGCCACTGTGTGTGGAGAATCCAGGACAAAGACCAAATGTATTTTTTACTATACAGCAACCAGCAATATTTCCACTGCTACCATACTAGACAATGCAGATTTATAGCAGAGCGTGCAGTGGGAAAAGCTAGGAAGCAAGTGCTGTCTCTCTTCCAATTCACTATATGACCTTGAGCCAGTCCCTTAACTTTGCTTGGTCTTTGGCTTATAAAATGAAGGACCCAGATGATCCATCACTTTGTGATTCCAATTTACCTTGGCAAGGGCTCTGGTTCCAAACTGAGGTATAAAGGATTTGCTGAAAAAATCTAATCATCTAAATCAGTGCTTCTCAAATTGCAATGCACATGTGAATCATCTTGTTAAAATGAAGATTCTGATTCAGTAGGTCCAGGGTGGGGCTTGACATCCTGGTTGGTTGTTTGAGACAGGGTCTTGCTCTGTCACCCTGGCCACAGTGCAGGAACGGGATTCATAGCTCACTGCAGCCTCTCTCCACACACACACAAAAATGGGAACTATGTAAGGTGACGGATAGGTTACTTACCTTGATTGTGATAATCGCAATGTGTATGTATATCAAAACATCAAGTTGTATACCTTAAATATATACAATTTCTTTTTTTTTTTTAGAGAGAGACAGGGTCTTGCTCTGTCTCTGGAGTGCAGTGGCACAATCACAGCTCACTGTAACCTCGAACTCCTGGGGCTCAAGTGAATCACCCACCTCAGCCTCTGAGTAGCTAGGACTACAGGTGTGTACCACCATACCTGGCTAATTTTTGTTATTTTTATAGAGATGGGGGGGGTCTCACTATTTTTCCCAGGCTAGTCTTGACCTCCTGGCCTCAAGCGACCCTTCCACCTCAGACTCCCAAAATGCCAGGATTACAAGCATGAGCCACCACACCCAGCTGACATTCTGTATTTCTGATGAGCTCCCAGGTGATGCCAATGCTGCTGGTCCAGGGACCACAACTGGAGTAACAAAGATGAGTCTCAGTCCTCTGAGAAGCAGATACCAGTGGGAGGAAATCAGGAGAGGCTGGAAGGCCCAAGAGACCATGATGCAGGTGTGACCCTTGTGAAAGAGAAAGGGGAGGAAGGGAAGTTGGGTAGAGGCGACGGAGACTGCAGGGCAGTTGTAATGAAGTTCAGCAGGGCAGATGAGAAGCTCTCAAGCCATCAGGGGAAATCCCATGTCTTCCAAGAATGGGCCTGCCTAGGATCCCTGCCAAGCCCAATCACGGGCTGGGAGCAGCCCATGGGAAGCACGGTCTTAGCACAAACAGTAATAGCTTTCGGGATACAGCAGCTGGGGCAGATAGTCAATTACAGTCCCTGCAATCAGAGACCTGTTTCCTCATCTGTAAAATGTAAGGTTGGGCTTATTTATCCTACAGCTTCCACAGCTGTGATGGTCTTTTTACATCTTCTCTGCAGTCCCTGGCCTCCTCTAAGCCTAAGGGTTGAACAACAGATGCCTGGTCCCAGTGGAAAGCCCCCCACTCCGGCCTCAGCAGATCCACCTCCTCACTCCCCGCAGGTCCCCCGAGGCTCGGTGCAGCCCGGCCAGAGGAATGTGAGCCATTCCCGGCATCTCCTCCCCTGTGGCCAGCCCAGAGAGGGGCTGAGGCCTCTGGGCTCTTCTGACAGGAAATTAGCTGGGCCTGGCCTTCCCCACTACCAGCTGCTCTGCTGACCCTGACCCTGTGTTTTCGGAAACTTGATACTGCAAATTTCACAGCCTCTTCTCCATTCCCAAGGAGGCCTGGCTGAGCTGTGTCTAGCAGGGCCTCCAGCCTATATGTGGACTGCCTTCCCGCCCTGGAAAGGGCCCAGGCTGAGAGTGGAGCAGGAAAGCCTGGGGCCCAGACCCTGCTGCGACCCTGAGGAGCCTCATCTCTGAGCTGAGAGACAGATCCCTCTCGCAGAGTGGCTGCAACCTGGGGAATGGGTTGGATGGACACAAAAGGGGTAGCCAAGAGACCAATTCAGAGGCTATTGCAATGGTCCAGGGAAGAGATGGGATGGGACAGCCAAGATGAGGAGAACTGTGGAGTCAAAAGATACACAGGAAGTAAGATGGAGAGACACGGTGATGGTTTGGCCACGAGGCTGAGGGACAGATGTGTCAAAGGGCCTCCTAAGTTTCTGAGTTGCACAGCTGCATGGATGGTGGTACCCTTTGTGAGATGGTGAACACCAAAGGATAACTGGGGTTGAGGTGGGGAGGAGAAAAGATCCTAAGGTTGGCCTTCGACAGGTAGAGTCTGAAGTGCCTTTCAGATGTCCCAGTGAAGAGGCTGAGCATTTGGGTATTACAGAGCAATAAGCTGGAAATACACACTTGGGAGGCAGAAAAGTAGAGATGGTCATTAAACCTGAGGACGTGGATAAAACTGCCAAGGGAGAGAGGATGGAGTAAGCAGTGACGAGGGCCCAGCCTGCATGCACCTTAAGGACACTAATGTTCAGTGGTCAGGCAGAGGAGGATGCCCCTGCCATAGAAGGGACAGAACCAGAAGAATGCTGTGCCATGCAAGGACTGGAGAAGAGTTTCAAGAAGCAGGGGAATGTTCAGGACTGTTGATGCTGCTGGAAAATCTGAACAAGAGGAGGAGTAAAAAAATGTACTTTGGATTTAGTGTCCTGAGGTCCCCGGTGACTTTAAGGGGTGCTGTTTTAGTGGAGTGAGGCAGGTAGAAGAAGGCAAGCTGTCATGGATGGGAGGCATGTGAGGGGTGAGGAATCAAGGACACGGCGTCCAGGCAGCCAGCCCTGAGACCTTTCCCTGCACGTGGGAGGAGGGCTGTGTGGTAGCAGCAGGGGGATGTGGAGTCGAAGGGGCTTTTGTTTGTTTTTAAAGGAAAGTGAGACTTCAGCATGTTTAAATGTTGAGGAACAGGATCCTGTTCAAACAAGAGCTTGACAATACCTGAGAAAACAAGGATGACACATAGAAAAATGTCTTTTGAGAAAGCAGGAAGGCTTGCCAGGGCCTCTTAGCAGGGCAGTGTGTGAGCTGGAGGGAACGCACAGCCCACGGTGGAGCTTTCACTGCCACCCCACAGGGAGGAGTGGGGAGCAGTCTCACAAGTCACCCCATTCTGCTCTGGCCTGAGGAGAAAAACTTCTCTGGGATGCTGAGGTTAAGGAGGTAAGAGTGGCTTCCAGCAGTTCAGAGAAAGTTTGCCCAGGCACAGGCAGGAGCAGCTCAGAGGGAACATCTCCAACCCTGCGAGGCCAGCTCCTGGGCACTGGGCTGGCTGTGGCACCGCCTCTGGGTGCTCTACATGCCCCACAGCCAAGGCCAGTGCCCTTGGATGGCCAAATACATGCACCGTATGGACTGTATTCAACCCCAGCTGAGGAGTGCAGGAGTTGGAGATAGCCAGACATTGGTGGGTCACGATGTCCTAACTAAGGGTGCTATATCCCTGGGAGAAGAGCCATGGGCCCCTAGGCCTATTATGGACATTAGGCCATTGCCAGTAACAGGATGCCTGGAGACCTGCTGCCCCTGAGTCCAGAGTCCTCAGATCCCTCCATTCCAGCCCGGCAGTACCACCTTGGCTCTGCTGGTCTGGGACAGTCCCAGGCATACCACAGGCCAGTATCTCAGAGGATGGTCCCTAGACCAGGAACATCAGCATTACCTGGAAACTTGTTAGAAATGCAAATTCTCAGGACCCACCACAGATCTACTGAATCAAAAACTCTGGGGGTAGGGTCCAGTAGTCTGTGTTTAACAGACCTTTCAGGTGATTCTGAGTCACCACCTTCATAAGGTGTCAAGCCATCCATCTCTCCATTTGCTGTCCATCCATTAACCTAAAACTCACACATTCTAACCACCCATTTCTTAATCCCATTTAACCATTTCTCAAGCCAATTTAACCATCTGTCTTCGTCAGTTTGGGCTGCTGTAACAGAATACCACAGACTCGGTAGCCTATAAACAACAGAAATGAAAGTCCAGGATCAAGGTGCCAGCATCTTGATCTGTGTCTGGTGAGGGCCTACCTCTGGGCTCGTAGCAGGCCAACTGTCAACCCTCCACATTAACATTCGGTCCAGCCACCTGTGCCTGTCCATCCACTCTGATCTGAGGCTCATCAGTCTAAATATTGCTTGATTCCTATTACATACATACCTAGTCATCTATTCACTATCTTCAGAACCCATTTATACTGAAAAAGAATATTTAAGCTCTAGTTCCCACCACACCCACCTCCCCTTTCTGAGGAAAATGCACACAAACATTTCTTTCTGCATAATGCTTCAGGATCGTATCACGTGTACTAAGTGAAATCACGTGGGAAACCCTGATTAGACTAGGGGCTGGTTCTTGGGATTCCTCAACTAAAGGCAACTATGTCAGTGTGTGTGTATATATGTGTGTATAATTTTATAAACATATATATAGTGTGTGTCTATATATAGCAGCTTATGTATTACATATAGATGAGGATATATTATATAGATCACACATGCACACATGTATAACTTCAATAGCTTGCCATAAAACTCTGCCCAAAGAGGTTGTATAGGATGATAACATATTTAGCCAATCATACACATTCTTTTCATTCTCCTCCTTGGAGAGTATGAATGTTAGGTATTATTGAGAAGTCAGGTCACTTCAAGCTCCAGTTCTATCCTGAACAATGGTAAGCTATGTTCCAGTTTTCCATTAAGCCTACTGTATATCTCTGCCTTGAAAGAGTGAGACTGGGAGTGACCCTATAGCTCAGAAGGAGATGTCTGTGCTGCTGGCTGTGTCCCTACATCCCTGCATGATGTTAAGCTGCCTCTGCTGGAGGGTGGCGCTAGATGGCCACCCTATACCACATGTCCTCCTTGTCCACACCTGATCTAAGCAGGACTCCCTCACCTAAGGGAAAACCATGCAAAACTGGTCAAGACAGTATGAACTAAGAGACTGCTACTGTCTTCCATTGACCCATTCACTCTGTCCTCATCTTACCTGACCTACCAGCAGCTTTGACAATAATCAGGCCCTCTTGCTTCAAACATTTCTTCACTCTGTTATCTCCTGGCTTTACTCCAACCTCACTGGCCATTCCTTCTAGGTTTCCGTTGGTGGTTATTCTTCTCCCAAACCTCTAACATTGGAATGGGCCCAGGTGTCATTCCTTATACCTGTTTTCTTCTCTATTTACACTCTCTCCCTAGATGATCTCATTCAATCTCATGGCTTTAAATGCCACCTAGATAGTAATAAGTCCTAAATTATAACTCCAGCTCAGACCTCTTCCCTGAAACCCAGACTCATATATCCATCCACTTGAATATGAATAGACATCATAATCTGAAAATGACTAAAATTAAATTCCTGTCCCTGGACCCTTTCCTCCCCAAAAAGAAAACTTCCTCTTCTTCAGAAACAGGACCCCTGTCTTAGCAGAAGCACTGGCCAAAAATCTTACAGTTGTCTTTGACTGAATTTCCTTTCTCTCATACCCATCTATCAGCAAATCCTGATAACTCTCCTCTCAAAGTTTATCCTAACTGGGACCAATTATCACCACCCTCACCACTGCCACCCTGGTCCAAGCTGCCACCATCTCTCACCTGGATTTCTGCAGTAGCCTCCTAACTGGTCTCCCTGCTTGCATCCAGCCTTGCTCTCTCCAGCATATTCTCAACAGAGAAGCCAGAGTGGTCCTTTTGAAAATGTAAGATCATGTCACTTCTCTGTTGAATATCCTCCAATGCCTTCCCCTGTTTCTTGGAGTAAAAGTCTAAGTCCTCGCAATGGCTTGCAAGACTCTTCATGATCTGTCCTCCGCCATCGTTCTGACCTCACCTCCAATACCTCCCTCCTTGTTCATGCTACATCGGCCACACTGGCCTCACTGATGTTCCTCAAACATGCCAAGAGAGTTCCCGCCTCAGGACCACTGCACCTGCCATACCCTCTTCCTAGAATGTTCTTCCCCCGGGTATCTTCACAGCTCACTCCCTCACTTTCTTCAGATCTCTGCTCAAATATTACTGTATCAGGGACACCTTCTCTGAGCCTCCATATCCAGCAGCAACCCACCCCTCCCCAAGCACCCCCCACACTCCTTATCTTGCATTATTTTTTCCATAGCATTTATCATCACCTCACAATTAACTGCCTACTATCTGTCTCTTTCCATTGGAAAGCATGCTTCATAGAGGCAGTAACTTTTTGTTCGCTGTATATTTTTCAGCACATAGGAGCTTTGTTCAGGTGCAAACAGGCAAATAAATAAGCACTTGGCAAAAACTTGTGGAAGGAATGAGTAAGAGTGGCTATGAGGAGGAAATCCAAGCAGAAGGAGCTAGTTAGAGAGCAATGGGCACACAGAGAAGAGCAGTGAAGGGGAAGACCACAAGGTCCTCAAGTGATGGAGAGAAGAGCTGCCATTCCTGACTTTCCAGGTCCAATCTTTATGAGGCCTGAATGTCAGTGCTCTCTGCATGGTTGCCCATGATATTCTCAAAATCATTCTCCTCTTTCCAGAAAACATTTGGTTTCTTTATTCCTTGCAACAAAAATAGTCTTGACTTAAATAGTTTCCATCCATCCATCCACCCATCTCTACATATCCTCCCAATCATCTAATCATCTGTCTACAGATCAAACATTCCACTTGTCCATTCATCCCTAGAAGCATCCATCATCCTAGAGCTCACCCATCAATCCATATAACCAAACAACTATCCATCTATGTGTTACCCTCTCAAAACATCCAGCTAGAGTAGAGCCAGGTCATAAAGGGACTCAGGACCAGGCTGAGGCAATCCAACTTTGTTGCTAAACAGTGGGGAGCTATGGAAGGTAAAAAATTATATAGTCATATCTTTATTTTAGAAAAATAACTCTGGCAGCTGTGAACAAGATAGATTAGAGTGGGGAGGTCTAAAGGCAGGAAGACTAGTTGGGGTAATATTGCAATATTCCAGATGATGAATTAGGGCAGGGACATGGGGCTTGAAAAAAGAAGATTCAAGAGAGAGAGAGAGGCGAGCAGTCCTAGGAGCAAGCCCAGTCTAAAAGGACAGGCCCTCCCCAGACGAGGGACTGTCTGGTAAAGGCCCTCGGTTATGCAACCACCGGGCCAGCCCAGGCACTGTTTGCCGCAGCTCTCAAGTGGAGCCATTCCTCCTGCACATTCGGCCCAAGCCGTGGGGACAGAAAGTTCCCAGTAACCCCAACCCAGAACCAGTCCTCTCTGGGCCCACCTGCAGAGCCCTCTGTCCTACAGCCCCAGGCCCTGAACAAATGGTATTTCCAGAGTACACAGTCCCCCACCAGCTCCAGTCTCACAGCTCAGCCCTGGCTATGAAAGCTGGGGCCTCGTCTCTATTAATTTCCTTCAAGTCCTCAGAGGCTGGGCCTCAGGCCCAGTGAAGTCACGGGCTGGGAGGCAGCCCTGGCTCCCTGCCCGTCCACAGAGGCTATATTTGGAGCAAGACAACTCCCTACAGACACAGAGCTCAGTACCCACCCTAACCAATTCTGAGTATCCAAGCAGTGCGGTTGTCACTCACGATTTCACTTGTTTGTTCGTTCATTCATTTGTTCACACATTTATTCATTACACAAATATTTCTTGATCCACTAGTATGATGTGGCAGGTACAATAGGATGTATGGTGGGAACATATATGTATATGCTCATATATGGGTAACTGTCTAAGCAGGGAGGGCAGAACATACTCTGGGTGCCCTCCCTCTGGGTTCAATGGTGATGACTCACAGTCAGGTGTCTATGGCGTCTGTGGGTACCTGTGTGCAAGTGTGTGCAGGCACGTGCTCTCTGAGGAGGTAGCTATGACTCAGTGGCATGTGGCATCTGCGGGTACCTGTGCGGACTTGTGTCTGAGTGCAGGCACGAGCACAGGCTCTTGCTCTCCAGGGGGTGGGGGAAGTGGTTGTGACTCAGCTGCACACGGTGACTGGGAGCCCACAGGCCAGCTGTGACTTCACAGCCTTGCTCACTTGCCAAGCCAAATAGCCAGTGCTGGGTGCAAACATTCTATCAGAGAGTGTGCACAGAATAAGTCCTGCCAGGGAACGTCCAGCAAGGACAGTCTCAGCAGTCTAGGCCCAGCTTCACCTGCACCTGGGTCCCCTGTCTGTCCCCTCCAGGTCCAGAGGTCCCACCCTGCCTCCCTCAACCTCTCCAGTCGCGCCTCTGGAGGTTCATCTCTGCTCCATCGCCCCTCACCACCAGCCCCAGGTGCACACACACCAGGAACCAGGCCCAGAGGTACAGAGAGCTGTGGCCTTCAAGCTGCCAGCTCAATCCATTTTTCTACCACACTAAAAAAATCTTCTGTCCCAGCCCTCACGATTGCTTCTTTCTCCAACTTCTGAACCTCCAAATCGCAGTCGCAGCCTTACCAAGCACACTCCAGGGACATTTTCAATCCACTGCGGGCCTCCCGCGACCCTCCCCATCGGCCTCTGCCCCGTCTTCACCTCTGTGTTCCTTGCCCCTCTCTCTCCCTGGCTGGCTCTGTCCTTATCTGTCCCGAGTCTATCTTTGTCTCTTCTCCGAGTCGGGCTGTCTGCGGCAGAGTCTTCACAAGAGTGGAGGTGCTGACAGAGTGAGGGTGTGGGGGAGGACACTCTGTGTCCCTTCTTCAGCCTTATCGGGAAAACTGAAGTCACTGCTCAGGGCTCAGGCTGGAATTTCGCCCTAGATGACCTTGCTGGGTTTGCTGGGGCCTCCGCAGGGACAGCCGGGGTCAAAGGAGTCAGGAAGCAGGCCCCTGCTTGCTGGAGCAGGCGGCTCCTCCGCCCGCCTCACCCACTCGCGTCCCAACAGGCCGCCTCCAGCCCCAGCGGGGAGGGCGGCCCTGTCCTAGGCACTCGCCGGGACAGGGCAGGGGGCTGCGTGCGTGCCTGGAATCGTGACCGAGGGTGCAGCAAGGCGAAACCCTCAGGGGCCTGAGGAGGAACCGGCGAGGAGCCGACCACCTCCCCACACGCCGCGGGCCTGCACCTGCGGCCCGCGTTCCCGCACGGGATGGCGGGAGGCCCTCGAGTAAGGGCGCCTGGGTTTCGTCTCCCAGTCGTCAATGCCTGCGTCCCCCTGGGCAACTGCCTAGCTCCCTGAGCCTCGCTTTCCGCATCTGCAAATTAGGAAAATCACGCCAACCTTGAGAGTGGTGGAAGGTAGAATGAGATCACCTTAGGGCTGCCTCCCAGTAGGCGCTCAGCGACGGCGGCTTTCCTCACCCCGGCCGGACCCCGCGGGCGCGGCGCACGCCTGCCACCTGGCGGCCGCGCCTACCTCGCCCGCCTCCACGCCCGCGGCCGCGCGCGTGCGCAGATCTACCCCCACCCCACCCGCCCCCTGCCCCGGGACCCCTTCGGCCGTGCCCCGCCCCCTTATCCTTTCCCGCCCAGGGTCACCCTGGGCCGCGGGCGTCTGCACCCCTTGTGTTTCTGCCATTTGAGGACCTGCCAAGGGAGACTCAGGATGGTGAGATTGGCCTTTACGGGGGCACGGCGCGGGCGTGTGAGGAACCCGCGTTCCCATTCAAACCCGAATGTAGGCCGGGAAGGCTGCGCACCGAAATCCTAGTAGATTGTCTCTGGAGAGTGACATTACAGCGAAACACTTTATTCTCTTTGTATACCTGCTTTTTCTCGATTTTCCATATTGGGTATGTATACCTTGGTAATCGGGGGAAAAAAACTACAAACAGGGTCTCGCTCTGTCGCCCTGGGTACAGTGCAGTAGCTTCGTCACAACTCACAGCAGCCTCAAACTCCTGGGCTCAAGCGATCCTCCTGCCTCAGCCTCCCAAGTAGCTGGGACTACAGGCGCGTGCCACCACACCCGGCTAATTTTTTTCTATTTTTTGTAGAGACGGGATCTCGCTATTGCTCAGGCTTCTCTGGAACTCCTGGCTTAAAAACTCTAGGCCTCAAGCGATCCTCCCGCCCCAGCCTCCCAGAGTGCTAGGATTACAGGCGTGAGCCACCGCACCTGGCCTACAAAAGTTATTAAAAAAAAAAAAATCACGGGGAGAGGGAGAAAAGGGCCCTAATTGGCCTGTCCATCAAGGGAATTCTGGAAGTTTTCGGCTTTCTAGTATCTCATTTGCATGAAGACTCCCAGAGTTCCCTGGGAGAAATGGAGAAATGAAGACTGGGACTTGAGGCATTGGGGTTGATGGTCCATTTTTCACATATGCTGGCATTAACTTTCTTTAAGAGGAAAGGTAGGAGGCCGGGCCGTGGCTCACACCTGTAATCCCAGCACTTTGGTAGGCTGAAGCAGGAGGATCTCTTGAGGCCAGGAGTTCAAGACCAGCCTGGGTAAGATACTGAGACGCCCCCCCCAACACCCGTCTCTACAAAAAAAAAGTTAGCCAGGCATGATGGCACCGGTAGTCTGGACTACACATCTGTAGTCTCAGCTACTTGGGAAGCTGAGGCAGAAGGATCGCTTGAGCCCAGGAGTTTGAGGCTGCAGTGAGCTATGATCACACCACTGCACTCTAGCCTGGGCAGCACAGACCCTGTCTCAAAAGAGTAAATTAATTAATTAAAAAGAAAGGAAGGAAAAAGTGTCCCTAACCTCAAGATAGGGTGAGGTAGAGGCTCCAAATAGACTAGAAACTCTTGAGAGTTGAGGTGCTGGCCTGTCACTATTGTCTGATTCAAGCTCCTATTGGGCCCAGAGGGGACTAGATCCAGGATATATTTGAGGACAAGGAATTTATTTCAGAAAAGGGCCAGCATTTGCTAAGGACCTACTTGGTGCCGTGTGCTGGAAATAGGGTGATGAGGAGGCTGCCCCTGCCCTTAAGGAGCTCCGGGCTCACCTTTGGGAAAACTCATCAGAGCTGGGGTGCCAGTGGGGAGCCTCACACCACTGCTGTCAGGGAGATCAGCAAGAACATCACAAATGGCAGTGGAAGCAGCAACTGCTGGTTGAGGCCCTGGGAGGGGAAATGGAGAACAGCTCTGGCCACCACAGGAAATGGCCACCAAGGAAGCCACAGGACTCCTGAGGGGAGAGCAGAGGTGGGGGGTCCTTGGAGGTCTACTGGGAGTTGGCAGTCGCAGACACTTGAGATCCACTCCACAGCCTTGCTGGGGCCTTCCAAAGAGCAGGTGTGACTGTGGAAGTGGGGTGTTTCTGGGCAATCACTCTCACCTGGGACCTCATTTGTTCACTCATCCATTCAGACATTTGCCAAGTTGCCTGCCTTTGCAAGACACCTTGCAAATTACAGACCTGCCTGTGGAAATGCAAAGAAAGCACCTGAGGTGTTTCCCAAACTCTCAGTAGTAAGTAGACTTGCATGACCTACCACATTCACCTGGTGGGTTTTCTTAGAATTTGCCAGTCTACCAGCAACACGCCTGTTAAGTGGCCTGGCCCAGCCCAGGTGGAAAGCCCCTCTGCATGTGACTTTCTGAAGAGCATGCACCAAGACAAAACCCTGGGACAGGGGTAGTGTCTCTGTAATGTGGAGAGACCTGAGCAGGTTATGCATGACAGGTTGCCACCATGTGCCTCCAGGTGTGACACCCTGAGGACCCATCGCCCATGCAGTATTCCTAACCCACTCAGGGTGACACAGTAAGGTGAAACCAAACTAGAGGCAAGGTCCGTCTGACTCTAAAGTACAGGCTCCTTTCCAACTTAGTGCTCTAAAGGCTGGATTTGGGGGTCAGGGAGGGAGGTTCGAGTGCTAACCACTGGTAAGCCCAGGCTGGGAGGGCAGCCTCTCTAGGAAGAAGCCACTGTGTCCTTTAGCCATCTTCCAGCTAATTGCAGTGAGGAATACAGGGCTTTGGGACTCTGGGATGAAATCGTCCACCTCTCTACCTTTTTTGGATAGCCTGTGTGTTCTTTTTAATTAAGTATTTCAGACTACAAATGCCTTCCCAAATGGGACAGAGAGAGCCCAGTCCGGCATTGTCAGACAGCAATGCTGCTCTCTCATCAGCCTGGACTTCAAGGAAAGCGGAAGACCAATGAGTGCAAGGGTGGCAGCAGTCCTGGCATCCCCCAAAACCAGCCTGTGGGCAGACAGTCTTCCTGGGGGAGCTGCCCAGGATGGGCCTGACAGCCACAAAGGGAAAAATGTAGAAAGTGGGGCTCAGAAAGGTTGCTCTCTGACACCTGCATGGGCTGCTGGTCCAAGCAGAAAGGGGGAGAGGTGGCGTCAAATGGGACAGGAAAGGAGGACTTCGGGTAGGGACGAGGGGGCAGGCTGTGTGGCTTGGGGACTGAACAGAATGCGGGTTACTAGACAAAGCTTTCCTCTGCCCACTCCTAAAGTCCCACTGGCCCTCAGCTGGCCCCTGTGGACTGCTGTGGAGGTAGATGTAAACAGAGGAAGGCCCGCATTCCTGTGGGTGCACAACCCTAGGAGACATGGACTGCGTCTGTGTGGTGGGAACAGGAAAAGGAGGCTGAGTCCAACCCTGCTTGGAATTTAGTGTCCACCACAAATGTACCCACTACCCAGGGCCAAAACTCAGCAGCCTCAGAAGGGTCAGTGGAAGCTGAGCACAGGACTAGAAAGGGTCCGTGCCCTGCATGTAGGGGTGACTCATGGTGACTAGCTGGGTGATGGGAGATAGAAACACACTAAGAAATAAAATGTTTTGACACCAAAATGTAACGAAAGGACCGGAGAGGAGGCAGATGGTGTAATGAATAGCATCCTAGAAGAGGGTCAGGAATTCCAGTATGGATTTGGCGTGTCCTTTTCTAGTTCCTTCTCTGCAAAGTGACTGGTTTGGACCAGCTGATCTCTAGAGACTAGCCAGTTCAAGCATTCAAGAGGCAGTGCAGTTACAGACAGTGAACAGCACAAATCTTGAGTGTAAAGTTGACAGATTTCTACATAGGCAACCACCACTCATTTCTAGCACCCCAGAAGGCTCAATTATGTTCCTTCTCAATCAACCACTGCCTCCCACCCTAGGTAACCCCCATTCTCACTTCTAAATCCACAGAATAGCATTGTGTATTCTGGAAATTAATATAAATGGAATCATATAGTGTGTGCTCTTTTGTGTATGGCTTCTTTGTTCAATATAATGTCTGAGATTCACCCAAGTTATATTCTCATATTCTCACAGTAATATGTTCATTTTCACTTAAGTGTAGTATCCTTTGTCTGAATATATCACAAATCATTTTTCTATTCTCTACTGATGGATATTTGGGTTGTTTCTAGTTTGGGGCATTCAAAGCTGCTGTGAACCTTCTTATGTAAGTCTTGCTGGACTTAAGCCTCATTCAATCTCAAATTGAATACATAAATAAAGATGGGAGTAGGGGGGAAAGAAAGAAAAGAAATAGATATTCCATAAAACTATTCCCAAGAATGATTTTTTTCAATAAATTTTGAGCACTGGCTCTGCGCTAGTAAAGGTTGTGGGGCATCTCTTCCACAATTCCACGTGGCCTGACCTCACCTGATCCTCCCCCCGCTCGGGCAGCTGTGCCGTGCTGGCACTACCCTAAAGGTGCAATTAAGGTTTTGCCAGATAGAAAAAGCACCAGTGCTGTATGGGACACATCACCACCTGGGCTGTAAATCTGGAAATTCATTCCTCACCAGCTGCCGAATGGTACTGACAGGCCCACCCTGTGTTTCACCATCCATCGGAAGAAATGGGTGTCAAGGCAGCTTTTCCACATCGTGCCTCAGCAACCTGCACAGAAGACTATAAAACATATTCAAAGCAATTTCCTTCGGATCTATGTAGAAAGGCCTTTACAGAGTTTCTGAAGCACAAGGCCCTACATTGGGTGTGCCAAAGCTCCTGCCCTCTGCACTCTCCCTTCCAGGTGTACCTCATTTACACCAAAAAGGTCAGTCAATTGCTGAGACTTCTGAAAGAAAGGGAACCCCTGAGCCTTTTGTGTTCTGCATAATGGAACTTGCCTTTCTGTAGAGCAGGTTTTCTCAACCTCGACACTGTTGACATTTTAGTCCAGATAATTCTCTATTCCTGGGGGGCTGCCCTGTGCATTGTAGGATGTATTACAGCATCCCTGGCCTCTACCCACTTGATGCCAGTAATGCTCTTTCCAGTTGTAATAACCGAAAATGTCTCCAAACATTGCCAAATGCCCCCTGGTGGAGGGCAAAATCGCCATCAGTTAAGAACCACTGCAATAGAGAAGGAACAGTTTTAAAAAAACACCAACTAGTGTTCTCTCTCACCCACCCTCCCTCTAAAAGGGAAAGATCAGCGTTCCAATGCACAATCAAGCTGGCTTGAGTGGGCCCGCTTAGTCCACAATAGGAGTTTTATCTTGGTAGCCACATAAACCAAAACGTAAAAACCATACTGTTTACTCTGGTAAAAGAAAAACTGAAAGGCATAAAAAGAAAATACAGGAAAACAGAGGTAAGAGGATTTGGAGGTAATAGCAACAATGAAGGAGAAATCATCTTTGTAAGTTCCCGTTTGAGAGCTGACACATCAGCCATGGTTTGCCCACATTAGTGACTCAAACACCAAACATAAGGCCATAGCCAACTTCTTGGGGTCTAAACACCAACCCCAGTGTTTTTAGGAAGTGTCCCTAAAGTCTATCTCATTATATGAAAGTAAACATACATACACACAACTTTACCCCACTGTTTTATTAAATCAGTTTAAAATGTATGTTGTTCTGGTATTTTAATTTTCTTACTGGGTCCATTTTACTAAAAAAAAAACATACAAAACATTTTTAATATATCTTAGAAAAATTAGCAAAAAATTAAAGTTGAGCATATTACATTGTACAATGTTTCAATAAGAATATTTGAAGATTATAAATATTTGGTTTCCTCTCAGCATATCACAAAAATACATTTTTAAAACTTTTTCATGCATAATTCCTATAAATGATCATATCCCTCCCTATTTACTAAGGAAAAGGCCTGATGATGACAAGCACTCAAACACTTCTGAGATTTTCTGTACAGTAATTACAAAAGTAAAACCACCATGGGTTCTATTAGCACTTTGACAGTTGACACCATGTTAAATATTAAGAAGAATTCAGTTAGTATGAAAATATCATTCCAAATGGGATTTACTCAGTTCATTTCTGTGCTTTGATTTGTTAATATCTATCTTTGCCAAAGCACTTTTTTAAAGGATTTTTGCCTCCTGGAGATAGTGCCATCAAAGCCAAGATGTAAACCAGTAACACAATGCATTAAATGGAAAGCTTCTGCACAACCACACAGAACTGCTTGGTCAAGTGAAAGTCCACATGAGACCAGAAAGCAGGCAGTCCTCAGGCCGACACCCCAGAGCCAGACAGTGAGGTCCATAGGAGCCTGTAAGCCCCAGGTCATGTTTTCAGCGGCAGCTGTGGCACAAACCAGGTTTAAGGAAGGACATTCTGCAGAGGTACAAGGCCTATTTCACCACTTCCCAAAAGTAGAAATTCACATTATTCCTCCCCACCATGCACAGGCTGTTAAGACTCCCAAGCCCATACTGTTTCCACCCTATAGATTTCACATAGGTCATCAGCTTCTTTGTAAAGTATCTTTTTCTTATTTTGGAATCGGGGATACTGGAGTCCCCTGGTGTGATGTGTAATCAAACCACAGGAAAGGTTCCATTTCTCATCTAGGTCTTGATCTGATATACCTCCCAGCTACTACATAAAATGATGATACTGACAAGGAGCTGAGCAGAAACCAGCACCCAAATTAGCTGTTGAATTTTGAAGGCACATGATACAAAGATATTTTAGATAATAATCTAAACTTTGTAACAGCAACTATAAGAAATCATTAAATAAAGTTACATTTTTATTAAACAGCTAAAAACCTTACGATAAATTTCTAAATATCATTTCATTGGCAAATATTTTCCAGTCATAAAAGGTGGTAATTTATGGGATTATAATCCAGTTTCCTCTCATGTAAATAAATACATACATTGAAATCTCTAAAACCATATTCTCTAGATGTGTACATCTTTTTGGAATAGCTTCCTTTCTACTTTTATGCAAGCACCAGCGTAAGGATACGTGGGATTCTCTGTCCTCATTTGATACTTGTAGAGAGAGAAGGCTTTAATTATTCCACTGAATTCTGCCTTTATTTTTTTAGCAATAATTGAACTATCCCCAAATTTATTTATAATTTTAAGCATTACTGCTATCCATGGAGTTACTACTGCTGCTTATAAATTATAAGTTGTGTTGGAAGGCTTGATCTCATGAATAATATTCTCAATCCAAAGATAAATTATATATGAAAACCTTCCTCAATACTCCTTTCAAATCAGATGCATAGAAACTATGATCCCAATTTCCCTGTTACATTTATTTTTATTGGATAGTTCCTCTACTGTCACCCATGGAGGGAGGGAAAAGGCAGAAAAGCTGCCCACCTAACAAAGGTTAATATCATGGCTCAGTAATGACACACCATGATCTTCATGACGTTTTGAATCTAGCAGACATACGGTCAACCTCCCATTGTCCATATATAATCTGCTTTATAAATTATCCAAATAATTTTTATTTCAAATTAGCTTTTCTACTCCTTAACATAATCCTCTCACAGCCTGGCATATACTTGGTAGCACATCATTTGCTAGAGAGAGAGTACAAGAGAGAACGAGAGAGAAAAGTAGGTTGAGAGTAATGAGCGAAGGGATGTTTTCCTTTGAGGTGAGGGGAAAGGAGATGGGAACGATACAAGCCAGGGAAGAAGTATCTTAGGAGAAGCTAGAAAACCTCCACTGTCCAGATCACATTGCAGAAGGGCAACCAGGAAAGGCAGTGGCTCCGTGACTGCTCTATCAGAGCACCAGTGGTCAAAGGCGTTTCATGTCAACTGGAATGGAATGGCAAGCAGACTGGCCAATCTAGTTTAAAAACACATACTTGGAGAAGGAAACATTCTGCCAAAGGAAAAAGCTGACACCCAGTCCAAAGAGGTTCTGATTGTCCAACGATACTGAGCACCTATGCCCCACACCCCTCCAGTGCTGCAGATGATGGAGTTGACTGTGCTGTCTGCGCACTGCCTCATTCGGAGAAGAATCTGAGAGAACTAAAAGGTAATTTTCAGAAGCTGAAGCAAGGTTCAAAGAAAGTAAAGAGCCTGACAATATTGCCTTTTCTCTCTCTTTTCAGGAAGATAAATAGGAAGGCTTCCTTAGGATACTGACCCAATTAGAGGCACTGAAGGAAGAAGAGTTAAAAGCAGCAAAGCCCATTTTTGTCTTTAGCATAAAGCTCTCCTGCCATGCAGTATCTACACAACTGATGTGACTTCGTCACAGGCAGTCACCCTGTGGTCTTCTTCTCTTTCCAGTTCTTCTCTCTCTCTTCAAGTTCTGCCTGGGTGAAAGCTGCAGGTCCCCAGTTAGTGATCAGGTGAGGGTTCTTTGAACCTAGGACACAAACATGCTTTAAATATAGGAAGTACTTCTACATACATTATGATTTCTCCACAGAAAAAACAGAAATGTTTCTTTTTTATTTCTTTTCTGAGGAATATCCATAAATGTCATATCAGCTAGAACAACCAGATGTATACAGAGGGGATTAACTGGGGCCCTCCTACTTATTAGAGGACAAGTTATTCAAGAGAAATTTATGCTAACAACTTGGTTTTTAAACATTTGGACTAAAAAGGTTATTTTTTTTCAGTATAATTCAAATATACAAATAAAACAAAAAAAAATTTAAAAATAAATATATGATTACTTCATAGAGTCTGTTACCTGGTTCTATCAGTCGAATTAATCCTTCATGATGGGTCACTTTGTCCTTCCAGCTCTTGGTCTTATTAGTTGCCATCTCCAGCTTCTTTTTAACTCCCTGGAACAAAAATTGGATTTTGGACTATGCAGACACACAAGTAGTTTAAGAACCAAATAACAATGATTGGGCCCTTACTGTATGCTTGTAGATTATCTCATTAAATCCTCACGGCCACTTAGAGAAGCAGGAACTATTATTAACTCCCATTGTACAGAGTGGAAATGTCACACAGGGAGGAAACAGTAGAGCCAGGATTGGAACCCAGACCATACGCACACTAATTACAGATGAATGCATACGATCCTGTGTGCCAGTTACAGTTTACTTGCCGCTCCACTCCAAATCCACCCTTCACTGGGCTGCTGGTGATATCAGAATCATTCTCTCTCACTAGGTGGCAGTAGCTGTAAGCTTTGTAAGTAGAAGGTGCTGAAGGTACAAGCAGACAAGGGGCTTTTCTTCCAGATTCCACTTGGCGAGCTTCAGTGACACTCAGGACACCCACCGTGCTCATCCACAGTGAGTTTTCATGGCACCTCCCAGAGGGCAGCTTCCCAATGAGCTCTGCTGGCACAGCACCTCGGCAAACTTCTCTGCCATGTGTGGGCTCCCTCCAAAGAGGTCTAGCTCACAGCATTGGGGTTTAAAGGGCAAGGGACCCTCTTGCAGTTTGTTCCTTCCCTGGATCTCTCCCTCAGTCCTAGAGGCAGTGGCTGGGTCCTACATCTGCCATTCCTGCGTTTTTCAAGTCTTCTTTACAGCTTAGTAGGTAATCCCCTGTTATGGTTAACAATTTTTTTTGGTGGGGAGGAGGAAGGGAGTCTTCTGGTGAGGACTGGAAAACTTGCTAAATAAATTCTAAAAGAGCTGTAACATTAATTTTTTTATATTAAACCTTCCCCATTCAAATTATTGTGTGATTTGTCTCCTGACTGGACTCTGACTGATACACTTATCGCCCATAAAAACTTCCTCTCTTTCTTCTTATAGCTAAGCAAAATTCTTACTATAGCTTCATACTGACAGCCAAGCAAATATCCTATTACTGAAAAATGTTTTGTTTTTTTTATTTTGTTTTAAATACACAAGTTTTGTTTTAAATACACATGCAAACTTGCATGGCCCAGTGTGATTACCTCGTACTGCTCAAGCGCTTGTTTCCGCTCTAACTCAAGCTGCTCCAGCTGCTCCATGGCCTCCTGAAGGGCACGTTCCTTCAGGACACGCTGATTCTCCAGCTCCTGCTTCTCCGCTTCAGTTGTCTGGATGGCCTGCTGCTGCTCCAAGTGCCATTTTTCCAGTTCAGCCCTCTTCGAAGACTCTTCCTCCAACAACCTACAATGGGAAGAAGATCTCAGGATCAGATCCTGCCCAGGTCACCACTGTGACCCAGCAGGTGAGGGAGGCATTTTAGACAAGAGAATATCTGAAGTCATTTCATGCCTCTCTCTCATTTTACAAGGAGGAAACTAGGAGCCAGAGAAATTCATATTCATAAAGCGGGTAAAATGGTCCATGTGCCCTGCTCCAAGCTCTCTTGGTTTCACCCTTTTTTGAAAAGAAAAAACAAAATAACATTTGTGCTATAGCTTAATATGTGCCAGGAACTGAGCTAAGACTCAAGTGTATTTTCTCAATTAATCTTCATGGTGAACTTAGGTACTATTATTCATATCTTAGAGATGAAGCAAGTGAGGCACAAAGGTTAAGTGACCTATACTAGGTCGCCCACCTGCCAGGTGGTACAGCCAAGTTTTGAAATTTGCCTGGTTGCTACAACATCGAAACATTTTTCATTTATTAAAAACCTATTACCAGGGGAAAAGCTGATAATCAATGAAGATGCAGGGAGAAGGAGCTAATATAAGGCAGGATAATAACAGATACTATTTATTGAACAATTACTACATGTCTGGCACTTTATCTTCATTATTGCTAGCCCCTTAATAATCCTGCAAGGTGTTATCCCTACATTACAGATGAAGCCTTAAACATGGGGACCCAGCTTCCAGACTCAATATCCTTCTTAAGACACACTCCAGCTCCTTAGATGTCTCTTGGAGTTTGATGTCCACAACTGAACACATCACTGTAAATGTCTGACCAGTGAAGAGTTTATTCACTCATTCAAAATGTATTATGTGCCTTCCATGTGCTTTTCTAGGCATTGGGGATACAACCATGAACAAGACTGGATGGGCCCCTGTTTTTTTTCCTTCTAGTGGTAAAAGTATGGAAGGGGAATGGACATTTGCAGATGCTTAGGTTGCCCAGCCTCTGAACCCCCTTCATGTGTCTAGAGAATCTGTCACAGTAGGAGTCTTCATGGAAGGCAAGGCCCATCTCCCGCTACAGAATCCACATGCCAGACACCTGCCCTACCACCCACTGGCAGCCGGAACACAGTGGAGGCCTGAGCAGAAGCCCCTCCTGGAACTTTGACTCTGAAGCAAAGAAGCAGAGCCAGTGAGAATTTATCTTGCTGGTGGCAGCAACATTCAGTCGAGAGCTCCCACGGTCAATGCTGATGCCCAGTACCAACACTGGCATCAATGGCATCCACTGGACTCTGACCAAAGACTTTTAGTGCCTATCTGTGCCTCAGCTTTATACCAGCCATCAAAGGTTTATTGATGGATTAAAGGTGATAATGAATGTAAGGTATTTATATGCCTACCACCTAGTAAGTGCCAAGTAAATCAGCGATCCCCAACCGTTTTGGCACCAAGGACTGGTTTCGTGGAAAACAATTTTTCCATGGAGGGCAAGGGGATGGGGGAGCTCTACAGCCTGGTCCCTAACAGGTGCATGAATAAATAATAGCTCATACTATTACAGTGGGACTATTACCTCATTTGTTCCGGACACTTCAAATTCATTAAGGCTGCCTAAGACTATATGAGGTTTTTGGCAACCACATCACAGAAGTGAAACCCTAAATCTTTTCAAAAGAATTGCTTAATATTAAGCCAAGTCTCCTAGATCCTGTACTTGTTCTGCTGATATTTTAAATTATCTTCTTGGTTTAAAACCATCATTCCAGCCTGTCAATATCTTTTTTGAATGCTTATTTTTTACATTCTACACATTATATTAATATATCTTCCCCATGTACAAATAAGATAAAGGAACAGAAAGCAAAATGCTCTCAGTGACTACAAATGTCAGACATTATGCTGACCACTTGGCATGCATTATCTCATTTCATCTTCACAACAACCCTACAAGGTTGGCAATTATCCTTATTTTACAGATAAGGAACTGAAGGCTCAAAGTGTGAAATAACTTCTCTAAAGTTACACAGCTGGAAGTACCAGAGCTGGGAATCAAACCTCACTCCAGAGCCTAGTCCCAACTGCCTTCAAATGCATGAAAAGTATTGTATCACCTGAAAGAGAGACTGTTGTTCCATGTGGCCCCAATGAGTAGAACTTGGATTCATGCAGTCGTTCAGAAAATATTCCTTGGGCACTTACTGTGTACCAGGCACCACACTAGTTGCTGGAAATACAGACATGACTAAGGAATGCTTCTGGGCCTTACAGATCCAATGTGGGTGAAAGTTATAATGGGACAGATTATGGCTCAGCCTCAAGAACTTTCCAATAACTTGCAAATTTTAAATGAACAGTTTTCTTCTGAGTTCCTATCAGAAGAGGCTAGATAACTTTTAGGATTGCACATCAAAAATTAACTTCAATTTTAATGAAAAAAAAATCACAAGACCCAGATGGCTCAAGTCAAAGTTCTTGTATTTAAACAATTTACTATAAAAATTATCTCTGGGGAAACTTAAAACAATGACAGAGAATGAACCATCCATTAAAAGAATAATGAGATGCCAAATATTCTAAGAATGACTTGTTACTGCTTTAAGAAAGGACAGAGAAGAGTTAACTAAAAGCCCTTTATCCAGACCCTTGGCCTAAGATTGTTTCATTTCATTAGTGCCAGTGTTTCTAACCCAAGTCCATGATGACTTCCCTTGTTTTTTCCTACCCAGAAAGGCCTATCCTGAGGAGCAAAGTGCAAGCCCCTTTTGCCAATCTGAAAGAACACCTCCATGAATCAGGCTCAGCTATCAGTGACTTTGGGAAAGAGAGGAACCCACCTCACTTAAAAATGACCACTAGAGGGGGTCCACTTTAAAATAGTTGTGTTCATAAAAGGGCATTTGCACACCAAGAAAAATTTAAACTTTTGTGCAGTACTTTCAGCTACTGGAGCGGAGCTGTATATAGTAGTTATATTTGCATTCAAAAGGTTGAAACAGTATTACTATTTGCTTAATCCGAGTGTACAAAATAATTAGCCGGAGCTTTTAAAATAACAATATTCATGTCTACCTCCTATTCACAGATGTTTTGATTTGGTAATTTTTAAAAAGCTTTGTAAGGTGATTCTGATATATATCACTGGTTAAAAACTACGGGCTTCAACAAGCACCACATGTACTCACCATCAAATTGGTATTAACTGATCAACACATAAGTGCATATATAAGAATAACATCTATTAGATGTTGGGCAGGGGCGGGGGAGGAGGGGACGGGTATATGCATACACAAAGAGTGCAATGCACACCACCTGAAGGATGGACATATTTGAAACTCGGACTTGGGGGGGAGGGAGGGGCAAGGGCAATGTATGTAACCTAAACATCTGTACCCCCATAATATGCTGAAATAAAAAAAAAAAAAAGAAAGAAAAAAAACTACTGGCTTCAATTATCCAAAATTGTTCCTTATGCAAAACATCACTCATTCTATAAACACTAAATAACTGATATTTCAGTAAATTTCTAGAGTTATCTGGTTCCCTCTGTGATCCAACCTCTGCTGTGTCATAATCAAATTCCCTCGAAACTGAGTAATATATATAGCATATCTTACCTGTGAATTCTTTACAAAAGGACAATATACAAACTCCTAATATAGCACGAATTATCAAGTGGCTCAAAAAATAAGTAGTATCGCATAGAATGCCACTCTTTGGAAGTCACATGGGACTCAAACCTTCCCATGCAGTGGATCTTCTGCTAACATCAATGCCCAATGGTACTGGAAGGTATAATAGTTCCGTGAACCTGGTTAATACCACAGTACAGTAAACATACCCGTGGGACCTGTACATGCCAGGCAATACGCTAAGCACTTGATTTTCTGTTTAGAAAATAATTTTTTCCTTAATAAAATCTAAATTTTAAAAACCAAATTATTTTTGAAATCGCTTTTGGCAAAGTAATACAACTAAAAAAGACTCTTTTTTTTTCCTCTCTTCCTACCTAAAGATTAAACAAACATCTTTTGCTATTCTACATGTAAAATAGCAGCCATGGAAAATCTATCCCAGCTCATCTCATAACTGCTCCCAAAAACAGGGGGTCACAGCTCAAAGTCTGGGTATATCTGCACTGACCAGGTGCTATTACAGTTACTATGTTTTAGTGCCTCCCTCCCATTTTAAAGAACGCAAATAGGACAGCAAGGTAGAAGCTGGAAGAGAATAGCTCAAATTTGCCCTTTGGGGGTCTTCATTTTATTTTGTCCTCCTGCTGCCATGAAGGCCCAAAATTGAGAGTTCTCATCTGAGAACATGACTATCATAAGTAGTAAATCTAACTTTAAAACCTCTAAAGAAAAAAAAAAAATCTAGATTTCAAAATAACTTTTAAAACTAGGATTTCAAGTAGTAATTACTGAAGGAATGTCACCAGTCCTGAATAACCAAACAGCATATTTCCTCCTTACCCCCAAAATCTGGCTGCAACTCTGGCCTGAGCATGCCCCTGCCTCCACACCTAGGGCCTTCCCTGGTCTGAAACATGTTAAAGATGCCAAGTTCTTCACCAGAGCTGATCCTAGGTCTGTGGACATTCTAGAATATGATTAAGGGTACCCCTTCCAACATACCACCAAACTATTCTAAAATAGATATAAGGCCCTTCTTTAGGCCCAGAGCAAGGGTTTCCCAGTGCCCCAGAATGAGAAGAAATACCCAGCCAGCCAAGTCCCCAAGGTCTGCCGAATCTGGACAACATCTCAAATGCAGTCAGCCAGGGCTGAGATACCCCTCCCTCTCCACTATTTGTTAGTCATTCTGAGAAATCGTATTAGCCCAAGCAAAGTACATAAAGGCAAAGGCTGCAAACCCATCTTGCACCTGGCCTGAAGCTTCCGCACCACCTCTTCATCTTGCCGGGCCTGTCTCTCGTCCTCAAGAGCCTCCTGCAGCTTTAGGTACATGTCTTCAAGCTCCCGTACTCGCTGCAAATACTGTTCCAGTTCAGAGGACTTTTGGGCAACCTGTTCTTCCATCTGCTGTCTGATCTGATGGTATAAACATGAGGGTCACGTTTAAACGCAGGTAGACTTCTTCCTCAGGGAAACCCTCCCCTCCCCCTCCCCTTCCATTTGGAGGGGTTGCCCATAGCCACAGCACAGCCCATCAGGATGGTGGGGCCCTGTCCTTCAATCTGTAAACCAAAGATGGAGGAGTCAGAAGCACCACACCCAATACTAACAGTAAAACAGTCTGGGAAAAACAAACTGCAACCCACAATGCTGTGTTCCTGCCCTGGTATATTTTCTATCCCTTCCACTTCTTATTTTAAGAATCAAGTCAAGGAAAAAAAACGTTTCCCTGTATAATTACTCTTTAAATTCCTTTTTATATTAAAGCCATAACCTCTCTACCAACAGAGTCTTCTCCAAAAGCAATGAACCTTTTCCCAGTCGGAGTGTTAAAGGGGAAAGTAAAGATTAGCCTACAGGTCTCCTGCACTTACCTGGCTGCCTCCATCTCTCCTGTTGTCCCTCCCTAGGGCACCCCCAGCCCTGAAGGAACTCAAGCAATTAACTAGTAAGCAATTAGTGTCTTAACAAGTTATAGGTTTTTTTTCCCCTTCTGGGTTAAAGAGTTTTGAATCCCTGTCTCAAAAATCAAAAGAGAAGGCCATCCTAAATATAATATCATACACATAAGCCTATGTCTCTGCAGTTTATAAAATATTTTCACTTGCATTAGCTCATTTCGTACTCATAAGAGTCACAAGAGATCATCCAGCATTTAAAGAAGAGAAAGACAATGCTCAGGAAGAAGGAGCAGAGAGGAAACAGGCCAGACCTTCTGGCTGTGAGGGTAGCACTGCTTCTTTACATCACATCTGCCTTCCTCCAGGCGCTTGTCTGTCATAACACAAACATGTCTCTTTCAACTCTAAGCAATAAAAAGTGACTAAAGGAAATGTCACACACTTATATTTAAGCACTGGGTTCAGCACTGGGTACTCTCCCACGCAGTATCACTCAAGGTGAGAAGATCTGTGTTCCAATTAATCAGCTAATTACCTAAAGCAACCTGGACCTTGGGTCTCGTGGGGATGGGAGCCTCTAAGATGAATCAGAGCTGCCAAGAGCAGAAAACCAGAATCCAGATGTTCTTATGACTTCAGAACACCAACCCACCCCAAAACTTGGCTCATTATAGAGGAGAAACGTTTTGGAACCAATGCTTAATTTTTCCATAGCCATTCAAGGAAATCAAAATATTTCACTCCAAAATAAACTTCCTTGACATATTTTGAGATGGCTGTTGAGAGGGGTTGCCAACAAAAGTAGCTATCTTTTGGGGGTGGGGGTGGGCAAGATTTGCATCTGTAGAGAAAATCTGCATTAATGCAGCCAGGTTTTCTTTGAGGCCTTCCCTTATCCGGATCTAGGAAAGATTAACTGAGAGTCTGACACTTTTAAAGACCTGAGAGAAACATTTACCATCTACTCTCTCCAAGGGCTGCTGCCTGTGAGATTTCATCTATACACCACCACCACCTTTGCTAGCCAGGCCTCCTCTTCTCTCCCCAACCACAACCTCTTTTGTCACGATCCAAGTCCTGATTCTTTCTGTAATCTCAAGATGGTATATAAGCTTCTAAATCCCACTAGGGGCCAGGGAGTAATCACTGTGGTTCTCCCTTTGTACGCATTAATAAATTTGTATGCCTTTTCTGTGATTAATATGCCTTTTGTCAGTTGATCTTCCAGCAAATCTTCAGTGGGCAAAATGGAAGTTTTCCCTTGGGCCCTAACACAATTTATTTTCATAACCAGAACTCTTTTGAGAATGAAAAGGGAAGTTATTAAATATTATTCCAGGATGACAGGGACTGTCTCAGGCAAACCAGGACAAACAGTTACCCTAACCAAGCACTTATCACCCCATTCCATACATTTCTACTTAGAGGTCTTGAAAAGAAGGTTTATGTCTTTTACCTTTATATTTTTGGCCCAGTGCCTGGTACATAGAAGGTGCTCAATAAACAGATAATGAATGAATGAACGAACACATAACTTTCCCAATAGCCCACTGCGAGTCAGTGGCAGAACCAAGCTGATAAGATGGCCTCAGTCCAGCAGCTACCAGCCCTTCCCCCTTCCCCCATCCGTGGCTGGCTCTGTGAGCTACTGCAGTGGCTTTCCCTAGCCACGTAGTACTCACAAGCTTCTCTCGCTCCAGCTCTGTGCTGAACCTGGCCTGCAGTTCCACTTGTGTCTGAAGGCGTTTCTTTTCCTCTTCTGCTGCACGAGATGCTGCTTCTTCCAGTTTCTACCCAAGCAAAAAACCATCCACAGAAAAACAGTATTGTTACAGTAGAGTACATTAGAGAAAGAGAGAGAGAGAGAGAGAGTCACATTTAAACATGTGGGTGAAGCCAAACATTCTTAACATTCAATAAAGATAGTATAAAAACTTTCAGCTCCATCGGAATTCCCTTCCAACAATTTGTCAAATCAACATACAAAACAAATTAGTAAATGAATGACTACTGATGAGCCTGAACAACATTTTGCATAGGAAGTTTTTAGTATAGTCATTGCCTTAAATTCACTTGCAACTGCATTCATGAGGCTTGAGAGCTATTTCTTGAGCTCCTTCTATACAGTTTTGTCATTGTACACGTTATTCCTTAAAACTTTTATCAAAATTCAACTTCCAGAAGGGTGGCATGAGGAGCTCCATGGACGTTTTCCCCAGTGAAATCATAACCGGTATAAATTATTATAAAAAACAACCATTTAAAGTCTCTAGAAATTATCCTGATGGCATACAGCAAATGGAGAATATTTATCTAAGAAAATCTACTAAATCTCAGTAAGAACTACGAGCCTCTGTGGCATCTGAGGCACAATGCGCTCCCTTCTCCTCCCCCACAACGTCAGTGAGAAGGAAGCTCTGCTCCGGGCAGATGGAACCCAGAACAAGGGCTCCCTCTCCCCTCAGTCATCTAGGGCTATGACGTCTTCTGGGAGGAGGAAGGTCACCAGTATTTTTCATCCTCCTCAGCTCCATGTTGTAGAAACTCTACTCCAGTCAAGAGTGGCTGAGAGGTCTGGGGCTCCCTTCCTCCACCAGCCCTTCACTCACAGGGCAGAAGTTCTATCCCTGGTATGACAGGCTGAGAATACTGGGCCCAATCACCCTTGTCTCAACTCACTTGTGAGGCAGAAGCTCCACACAGGGAGAGGCAAGCGGCAAAGACTAAAGGCCATCACCTCCACCTAGTGACGGGCTCATAAAGCAGGAGTATCACTCCAAGAGAAGGAGACCACTGCCTCCGCCCCTAGCTCCAGAACATTGCACAGAGGTTCTGCCCAGGGAGAAAGCCAGGCCATGAAGCTCTCCCGGAAAGAACTGACTTTATTTGAAAGCATAATGAAGCACAAGCCTAAGGGCACTCTCAAAAACAATGGAGACTTTGGTAGTAAGGAATTAAGGCTGATAGCTCCACAGAACAACAAACTAAACCACAGACCAGACAAAAGTTTGACAGAGAACCAGGGAAAGAGATGGCTAAGACAAGCTCTTAGGTAGTAGGAACAAGTCTCAAAGACAGGACTTAAACACTACATGTGGGCCTGAATTTAATCAGACTGTGGGACAAGTCAGGCCCTAGGGCTGTAGTGCCCAACGACCGGGCCACAGCGGCCCAGTACAGGTTTGTGGCCTGTTTGGAACCAGGCGGCATCACTGCCTAAGCTCCACATCCCCAACCCCCAACCCCCGACTGAGGAAAAGTCTCCACACCCCCTAACCCCCACTGCCAACTGAGGAAAAATGTCTTCCATGAAACTTTGGAACCAAGCCACACAGCAGGAGGTAAGGCAAAGCTTCATCTGTATTTACAGCTGCTCCCCATTACAGGCATCACTGTCTGAGCTCCACCTCCCCCGCCCACCTCACCCAGTCTGAAAAAAATTGACTTCCATGAAACTGGTCCCTGGTGCCAAAAAAGGTTGGGGACCACTGCCCTAGGGCATTGTGAAAAACAATAGAGCAATCAGCTGAAATTAGTGAACTTTAACAGCTCAGTGTGATAACAAGGGAGGTTGACTGACTGCTTAACGAAGAGAGCAGGAAAAGAGACACTCAAAACAGCCCTGCTAAAATAGCAGCATATGCCCAAAGCTATGAGGAAGGATAGAATCAGTATCCAGAGTTGCTACCATACATTATCTAAAATGTCCAGTTTTCAACAAAAAATTATGAGACATGCAAAGGAAAAAAAGCAGGCAATAGAAACTGCCTTTGAAGAGGCCCAGACAGTGGATTTAGCAGACAGACTTCAAAGCAGTTGTTAAAAATGGTGTATTTTCAGATAACTAAAGGAAACCATGCTAAAGAAGTAATGGAAGGAATGACAATATCCTATCAAATGGTATCTCGATAAAAAGACAGAATTTTTTTTTGGAGACAGAGTCCAAAATAAAATAAAATCTTGAAAGCAGCAAAAGAAGAATGATTCACCACACATAAAGGAATTCCAGTAAGCTTGACAGGTGACTTCTCGTCAGAAACATGTGACTAGTTCTGGCAAAAATATTGTAAACAGAACTGCAGTGTGACATTTCTGAGCTGGAGCACTTCACCGCCAAACCCCAGAACACTTTTTCTTCTGGCAGAGTGAACAGTAACATTCAAGATGGTGGCTGTTCCATCAGCCTGGATTTCACAACTAAAGATGTACGTACTCTCTGGCCCAACATTCCCACTTCCGTGAATTTATTCTACAGAGATATCAGAACATGTATGAATGCAAATACAATGACACAGGTTTAATTCTCTATAGCACTGTCCATTAAAACAAAAGATTAAAACAACCCAAATGTTCATCAACAGGAGACTGGTTAAATAAGTAATTACACAGCCATATAATAGGATATTATACAGCCATAAAAAAGAATGAAAAAGCCCTCCTTATGCTGATATAGAAAGATCTCATAAATACATTAAGTAAAATAAACTAGACAAAGAACAATAAGGTTGGTATGTACTTTTTTGTTTTTAAACAAATGGGAAAATAAGAATATACGTTCATATTTGCTTACCTTGGACAAGGGGTAGAAACTAGTCAGGAGGGGGAAAGAGGTGGGAGGAAATCTTTCCATGGAATGCCTTTTTAAAAAAATATTTTTATACATAAAAATTCTTTTAGAGAGAAGGCTGGAGTGCAGTGTCATGACCATAGCTCAACGTAACCTCAAACTCCTGGGCTCAAGCAATCCTCCTGCCTCAGCCTCCCCAGTAGCTAGGACTACAGGCGTGCACCATCATGCCCAGCTAATTTTTTAAACTATTTGCAGAGACAGGTCTTGCTTCTTCTTCCCAGGCTGGTCTTCAACTCCGGGCCTCCAATGATCCTCCTGCCCTGGCCTCTCAAAGCGCTGGGACTACAGACGTAAGCCACTGTGCCCAGCATAAAACTACCATGATTTCTTATTCCTTCTGATTAAAATGAGGCCTGTCAAGTCTTAAGAACCTAACAGACACGTAACCTAATTCCAGGTGATTAAAATACTCATCTAAGCAATGTTTTTCTGAGAATGCTTCAGTGAAAAATTGGAAAATTGTATTTACTGAAAAGAAAAAAAAATTATTAAGAGATCTATAAAAAATTTTCAGTACTTATCCAAGAATCCCAAATCAGTCGCTTAAATAATTCTGTAAACCTAGGCAGTGGGAAAGCTGTCTAGGTAGGTTTATATCTTGCCAACACCAGGCATGAATTCACATTAATGCCTGAATTCACAAAACAGGGCCCCTATATGCTCCCGGGAGACAGAGTTTAAAAGAGTTAGGCATCAGATGGATGAATGTCAAATGCATGATGCTAAGTGAAAGAACCCAGTCTTGAGAATTTATATGCTGTATGATTCAATTTACATGACAATTTGGAAAAGACAAAAATATAGGAACAGATAACAGATCAAAGGTTAGGGATGAGGGGAAGGTCTGAACATAAAGGAGCAGCATGACGGAATTCTTTGGGGTATTAGAATTGTTCTATATCCTGCCTGTGGTGGTTACGAGAATCAAGACACATGTAAAAATTCATGAAACTATATATAAATCATACATTTTACTATTTATAAATTTCTTTTTTTTTTGAGATAAGGTTCATGTTGCCCAGGGTGGTCTCAAATTCCTGGGTTCAAGCAATCTGCCCGCCTCAGTTTTCTGAGTAGCTGGGACTACAGGCATGTCACTGTGCCCAGCACTATTTATAAAGTTGAAAAAATTAAAGGAAAAAAAAAAGTTTCTAAAATGTAGGTATTGGCAATCTTCTAGCTTAATGTGGGTAGTAGTTTCACAGGTATTCACTGTAGGATTATTTGTATATACATATTTCACACTCTCCTCTGCAGGCATGAGCTATTTTATAATTTTAACAAATTATAAAAAAAGACACCAAGCGCCACCTCCCCACCCCCCACCACTCTCATAACACCCACTTCTGATGTATGTACAGTGGAAGGAGGAAGCAGCAATCACATACTGCAGGTGCTCAGCGTACCCTATCAAGAGAGTTTTTAAAGAAAACAAACATATTGCAGCAGAAAGAGGCATGATGCAAGAGTGATGGGGGAAGGGCAGTAAGAACTAAGGAGCTGCTTTTAGAAAATGTGCCATAGTAACATCTGTTTCTAAGATTGTATGCCCACATGGCTCCTAAGACTACAAAAGTATTTTTTAAAATCTTTGAGTCTACTCAGAGCAAGTTTAGCACACAGTGTGGCATTTCTATGGTTACAAAAGAATGTGGGGTCTTAGGCTATGAGCTATCCCCACATCCCAGGGCAAAGGCTTTGCACAGAAGAACACAAAAGGGTCTTTGACCTGTGGTTAGCAGGTGCTTACTGATTCAAGGCAGACAGGCTCAGACCAGTGGTGTCCCAAATAAAGACCATGCCCACATACTGGGGGACTTACTACCACCCCCAGAACTGTGACATAACCGAGGAGCAAAGTTTCCCAGTGAACATCAACTATCTTACACAGCCGATGGTACTTGACCTCCTATCCTTGAGACGAAAGGAGAAGCCGACCCAGATTATATTTTTCACTCCAAATAGTAAGTAAAACCCACATTTCTACAGTAAAGGTCTTCCAACGCACTCCTGAGTGAAGATGGGAGCAGACAGGTAAAAGTAAAAAAGCAACAGACCTTGCCTAGGTCACCAAAAATGGCCTTGACATCCTCAGGGGAATAAAATTTTGCATCTTCCTCTGACAAAACTTAACCATGCTCATTATTTTTATAAATATGCCTTCCTAGTCAATGAAATGTTTTTGCTGCCCTGAGACCCACATACTTTCAGGGCTGAGAAAACCAAGGTATCTCGCCCAATGGTCTGAGTTCACTTCCTGAGAACACAGTTCATAAAAAAACATCTCCATAAAACTGCATTAAACTAGTCTTGGAAGGACCAAAGCCCCTAAGCAAGGCAGTGATGGCTTCTGAGTGGAATGAAGAGTCCTCCCCCAGCCTGGCGCCCACTCCCACCTTTCTCACGGTCTCTAGCTCCTGCTGCTTGTTTTCATTGGCCACCTGGAGCTCCTTCATCTGTCGTTCCAGCTCCTCCTGCTCGGCCAGCAGCTTCTTCCGGAGTTCTTTCCTGCGTTGGCGGGCTTCTTTGTGTGGCGGGGGGCTGCCCAGCTTCAACAGATGGATAGTAGAATGAATGGCTATAAAAGGTATAGGAGAAAAAATGGGAAATAGTCTTTATTCTTTTTAAAAAACAATTTATACAACCCTTTTACTGTATCTTTCTAATCTATAGGTTTGTTGTTTTTTTTTTAAAACAACAGAGTCTTGCTGTACTGCCCAGGCTGGCCTCGAACTCCTGGGCTCAAGCAGTCCTCCCACTTTAACCTCCCAAGTAGCTGGGACTACAGGTGCTCACCACTATACCCAGCTTGAAATATTCTTTATTCTTTGCAGCCCTAACATGCAAATGGCACAGTGGGAAGAAAACCAGACAGGAAAGGAGAATGCCCAGTGTAGATTTTGATTTTGCCACTCAGTAGTGGTGTGACCTTGAGCAGTCACATGATCTCTTGCACCTTCAGTTTCCCCATCTCTAAAATGAGAAGAATGATCTATAAAGTCCCTTCCAGCTCCAAAATTCCATAACTATATCTGTGTTTAAAGAGATATCTGATTTGAGAATACTGCACACATTTTTTTCTTTTTTTTCTTTTTTGGCCCAATACAGTTGAAAGAACACAATTTAAGAACTTACAGCAATATTTTGAACTTCCCTCCTTTATAATTCTGATAAAGCCAAATAAGAATAAGACATAGTAAGGCCAGAAATTCAAAGTTCCTGATATCTGATTTGCAAACTACTGCGGTTAGTCTCCCCCTCTTCTATGTCTTATGAAACCATCTCCCTATACACTCCCTTCCTGAGATAATAGATAACAGTAGCTGTCATTTATTTTAAAAATAAAATAAAATAAATACATACCTTTACATGCATTATCTAACTTTTATATGAAATCTGATTTCTTTCGTGATATTTTTGTTACTTAAATGTAACTTCTTGAATAGCCAATACTTTTACACTATTCAAATTCAAAAAGCGTTTAAGTCTCCTTCCTACTCCTATTCTCCAATACTGGGTTACCCTCCCCGCTAGCAACTAATGCTATGAGTTTCTTGTGCATCTTTCCTGAGATATTTTAAACCTATACAAGTAAATATGTATATATGTGCTCCACCTTCTTTTGACACAAATGGTGGAACAACCCACTTTTCTGAGCCTGAGTTTTTTCACTTTATTTATCTTGGAGAGTTTTCCGTATCAGTACATAAAGTACTGCACGGTACATCATTGTGCAGTTATACCATAATTTATTCAACCATTTCCCAATTAATGGTCCCTTAGGCTGCTTGCAATCTATGTCAATTTGAAAATGTGCAGGTATATCTGTCATTACCTATTTTCTAACCCTCACGACAACCCTGAGAAGTAGGTACTATTATTATCCCCATTCTACAGAAGAGGAAAACGGTTATAGAATTTACAACTTAATCCAAGAGACCCAGGAGAGAGCATTCAAACCCAGGTACACATGCCTCGAATTCTTAAACC
Source organism: Propithecus coquereli (assembly GCF_000956105.1). Lineage (NCBI taxonomy): Eukaryota > Metazoa > Chordata > Mammalia > Primates > Indriidae > Propithecus > Propithecus coquereli. Next base: position 9,859,500 of record NW_012150174.1, read on the forward strand.
ATATCAAAAATGACCATAATCTCCAATATAACACAATTCTACCTATGTCTAAGAATATAATATTCAGAATCTCCTTTTAGGATTAAATACACACACACAGTGTTTCATTTTTTACTAATTTTGGAATAATGTAATACTTTAGTTTAAAAGTTATTAATTCAAAAGATTGCATTCTTGAGATGTTTGAAACTAATGATTTCTTGTGGAAGTAACAAATCTTGAAAATCACTTGAAGTATTCCAAAGCTATTACATAATTCCTCTTTTGTTTTACTATTACCAAAAACTCAAGATGGCCACTTTAAAATTCTTCAGAATCTTTAAAAGGGGAAATTCTATATTTTTTTTAAATAGTAAGAATAAATAAAACCAAAAATCTCCCATTTATAATTTATCCACAAATTCATTATGCAAATAAAATTGATTAAAAAATTGGAGAACTCAAAATTCGTTTTGTTTTGGTTTTGGTTTTTTGAGACAAGGTCTCACCCTGTTGCCTGAGCAAGAGTGAGTGGCATCATGATAACTGACTGCAACCTTACACTCCTGGGCTCAAGCAATCCTCCTGTCTCAGCTTCTCGAGTAGCTGGGACTACAGGTGCACAACACCACGCCCAGCTAATTTTTCTATTTTTCGTAGAGACGGGGGTCTTGCTCTTGTTCAGGCTGGTCTCCAACTCCTGACTTCAAGCAATCCTCCCACCTCAGCCTCCCAAAGTGCGAGGATTACAGGTGTGAGCCACTGCGTCTGGCCTCAATTTGTTTTTCTTTCATGTAGAAATAACTATAGGCCGGGCGCGGTAGCTCACGCCTGTAATCCTAGCAGTCTGGGAGGCCGAGGCGGGCGGATTGTTTGAGCTCAGGAGTTCGAAACCAGCCTGAGCAAGAGCGAGACCCCGTCTCTACTAAAAAAAATAGAAAGAAATTAATTGGACAGCTAAAAATATATAGAAAAAATTAGCAGGGCATGGTGGCACATGCCTGTAGTCCCAGCTACTTGGGAGGCTGAGGCAGTAGGATTGCTTGAGCCCAGGAGTTTGAGGTGCTGTGAGCTCGGCTGCTGCCATGGCACTCTAGCCAGGGCAAAAAAGTGAGACTCTGTCTCAAAAAAAAAAGAAAGAAAAAGAAAAGAAATAACTATAGACAATAAAGAAACAATGCCTTAGCATCTTTCACGAGATTCAAAAATAGAAAGTCTGAGCTGTCAAGTATATCATGGCAAATAATAAAAATTACCTTACCCTGAATCCACTCTTGTTTCTTCTTCTTATCTGAAGCACTGATTTCAAAGGTTTTATCGAAACATTTTATAAGAAAAAGGCATTTCTTTACATCTTTGTCAGGCAAGGACTAAAACAGAAAGCAAAATTAGTTCTTTAAAATTTTAAAGTATTTAAATTCAATTTAATCTTAATTGTTTATATAGATCTGCCTCATTGAAACTCAATGTCAATGAAAAATACCTATAAATGCATATTACCGATTTACTAATGTTGTTCCCTAGGCAATATTACTTACGATAACAATGAACCCTAATTGGTACACTACATCTGGACTAGAAGAACTATAAACACCTGTTGGGAATGCCATAGTTTGGGCTTTCCTGAGCATAACCACTCTTGTACCTTAGCACATCCCTTGCAGGAACCCTGGAAGGTACACCTGCAGAGTTGTTACAAGAGGTATTGACTCCTATGGATATGAGGCTTCTAAGTGAGGGTGATTCCTACATCCGCCGATTGTGGCTTCCTCTCCTTATACCTAGGATGCTGTGGCTGGCAACCTGTGGCTCCTGTCCCTTATCATTATGAGCAGACTAGTATGGTCTGTGGTAACCTTGCGGGTCTCCATGTTTAGTTAAATCTAAGGTGATCCCTTTGTGAGTATTGCATATCCCAAGGCATTAATATATCTATACCATTTCATTCATCAAAATACGCTACAGTTTACGAATGAGAACTTAGGTATTTAAATGTTCTTCAACAAATACAGACATGGGAACAGTTCATATAAAGATTAAAAACTTAAAAATGTATGTGAAAGAAGTGAAAACTTCACTTCTTTACATAATTAGTACCTATGAATAAAGTGTCCTAAAAGTCACACAAAGTATTCAAAGGTAATGCTTACATCTTCTTTTATTTATTGTACTCAAAATGTCCCATATTTCCTGGCATATTCAGAATTTCAAATATTGTGTTACTGAATACTTTTTTTACTTATCTTTTTTACGACTCTATTTTATTCAATAAATGACTCCTTAAGTGTTCAAACAAATTAGATTCAATCCTTATACTTTGTTCATGAGTGTAAGATTAAAAATAAATTCACATTAGAAAAAATTTTTTCAGCTATCTTTAATTTTTGATTCAGAAATTAAAGCAACCATATACCTACAATATGTTAGAAATGTAAATTTGGGGATTATTTTAAGGCTCTAGAAGGAAGAGGATGAGAAACTACTTAAGCAGCAGGGGGCAGCACCGGGTAATCTTGTGAAGAAGTAACAGCAGCCTTCCTTACCTCTACACAGCAATTTGCATCCAAGAGAATGTCTCCTTTCTTATCTTTCAGATCCTCACTCACATAATAAGAAATTATGTTGGGTTTTAGTACAAACCAGCGTTCAGTCCAGTTTTTCCGTCTATGGCCTTTTTTCATCATGTACCCCTATGGAAGATTAAACCTGATATAAATGTTTGTCCTTTTATCTGTAAGAGCTTATATCTCTTCCTTGGTATCCTTGCCTACTCCATTATTTGATATACGACCCTAAATACATTATCAATGGTTCTTGCCCTTGGTGGGTCATGGACTACCAAGAATTTCTGAAGGCCAAGGGTACTATACCCAAATTCATGCACTCACATGCAGACAAAGGTTGTATAAAATTTCACATACTTCAGAGACAATCCCTCCCCAAAGTGATACACAGGCAACAGACTTAGAAACCCCTGATGTTGGTTTTTTTTAAAAAATTTATTTATCTTTTAGAGATACCTACCTATAGATAAAATGAATACCTGGAATCTGCTTCAAAATACAGGAGAGGCAAAAGTAGGTGGGGTAGAATTAACCATGTGTTGGTGGTTATTAGGGCTGGGTGACAGGTATATGGAAATTGATTATACTATTGTCTATTCTGTATTTTTAGAAAAAGAAAGGACCCCTAACAGTAATTCTCAGTAAATTAAAACCTCAATAAATGAAAATGATAAAAGGTGTCAACTTGCCCAAGTATATCTTCTCAACCAAATATTCAAGGATTTCTACTTCTGGTGCCAACCTACCTTTCTATCTGACCTCTCACTATTCTGAAGGATGAACTCTGCTCCAGACAAGCAGAAAAGTACTAGACCAGGAGTTAGGATACTGGCTTCTAAGCTCGCATTCACTAGGCCTGTATTTCCTTCCCACATATCAGTTTCGGGGGTGTGTAATTCAAATTTTTTACTTCAGCAAAATTACACATTATTATAGGGCAAAGCCCTTCAGGGTTGTTTGAGAATAGCTGATATTTTTAATATTAAATCTGTAAGTGCTGATAACCTATAGCAGGTTATATATATCATTAAATACATATAATATTAACTTGACTATAAGTTTAAATTATTTTACTAAGTTCTAATCATATTATTAATATTTATTCAATTTCCTAATCCTTGGACATTTAAACCAAAAGTATTTCACACTGCAATTCAACTGTAGTCTTATATCCTGCCATCCTAACAAGCCTTGAAGCCCTCTTCAGAGACCATGTTTCCTACCTCTTTGTAGCACCAAAAACCTATACAATTTAAGACTCAATTAATGTTTATTGATGGGCTCCATTAGGAAAAAAAAGCAGACAATGTCACCTACTGAACAAAAAAAAAGGAGAAAGTAAGGAAATCCCAAATCAGAGTTATTATTCGATATAATGTTAAGAAGTTTCAAAGATCCATCAAAAAATTCTAAGTCCTATTTATCAAGCATTAAGCTTCTCATATGTATATTATATGCTATGCTGAATGCTAAGAAAACAAAGATAATAGTCTAAATAAGACAAATGCAACTTTGCTTTATAAAGGTATTTTTTCTCAGAAGTAGGGTAATTTTTCTGATTTTATAAAAATAATACAAAATCATGTAGAAAGTCCAATAATACAGAAAAAATAAAGAAAAAAATAAAATTCACCAAAATCCCACAATCCAGAGGTGATCACTGTGAGCATTCTGGCACGCATCCTTCCAGACAGCTCTACATACATGCACCACATTACATGAAAGGGATTACAAAGATATTGCCTATTCAGCAACGTGTTTTTTTTTACTGAACAATTTGTCATGGAGATATTTCCAGACCGGTGGGTATAGATGTAGACATGACAGGAAGGTGTTTTAAAAACAGTTTGGAGGCTAGGCGTGGTGGCTCACGCCTGTAACCCTAGCAATCTGGGAGGCCAAGCTGGGAGGATCGCTCAAGGTCAGGAGTTCAAGACCAGCCTGATCAAGAGTGAGACCCCGTCTCTACTAAAAACAGAAAGAAATTAGCTGGATAACAAAAAATATATAGAAAATATTAGCTGGGCATGGTGGCGGGTACCTGCAGTCCCAGCTACTCGGGAGGCTGAGGCAGAAGGATTGCTTGAGCCCAGGAGTTTGAGGTTGCTGTGAGCTAGCCTGATGCCACGGCACTCTAGCCCGGGCAACAGAGAAAAAAAAAAAAAAAATAGTTTGGAAATGTCATTATTTAAATAGTTCTCTCAGGCTGGGTGTGGTGGCTCTCATGCCTGTAATCCTAGCACTTTGGGAGGCCAAGGCAGGAGCATCACTTGAGGCCAGGAGTGCAAGACCAGTCTGAGCAACATAAAGAGACCCCATCTCTACAAAAAATTTTTAAAAAATTAGCTGGACATGGTGGTCCCAGCTACTCAGGAGGCTGAGGTGGGAGGATTGCTTAAGCCTAGAAGGTTGAGGTTGCACTGAGCTATGATGATGCCACTGCACTCTAGTCTAGGCAACAGAGCAAGACCCAGTCTCCAACAATTACAAAAAAAGTTCTCTCAAAATAGTATCTTTCCAATTCTTAACCATACTTTAAAATTGTACCGTAATTCTTTAAAGTGAAAGCCTAAAACAAGACTGGGAAAATTAGAAACTTTATTCCTGTTCTAAATCAATATAATAGATAAAGTGTAAGTTCTAAGTTAGTGTAAGAAACTAAGATGACTTATACTCATCTTTGTGATGAAAATATTAATTTCAAAATGTCAAATTCTAAAGACGAGGAAAAAAAAAGCGTCACAGGAGTCTTACCTGTTTCAACACATCTAATATAAGCTCATTGAAGACTTCGTTAACCGCCATAGACACTGTCTGCCGGTCCATGCCTTTGCTAAACTGTCCGTTTCCAATGAGCTCAATGAGTTCCCACACAGAAAGGCCATCTTTGTTGTCATCAAAGTTGACTTTATAATGTTCAAATTGTTCTTGCTGCCAACCTCCTCCCATAGCTTCTGTAAGTTTCTTCAGCAGGTATTCAATCTATATAAAGAATAAAAAATTATTTCCTAGTTTAAAAAAACCTTTTTAACATAAGTATGTGTTTATGTTATTTACACTGATATGGTCAATTTAGGAAACACTCTTTACAGTTCCAAAAACGCATGTCTTTAAAGAATCTACTACTATCAGGGAGGGGGGTATAGATAAAATGCCACTAGTTCTATATTAGCCTAGAATAAATAAAAGAATCAAAAACTGATAACCCTCTAATAGTACAGTATATTTGTATATGGAACTAAAGCAAACTGCACATACACAAGCATATACAAACTAATGAATGTGATTTTATTACTCTCTGTTGGATAAATATTTCAACATATCAGAACATTAATCTTACTGAACATGTAAGCACTAAATTAAGCAAACATTTCAAAGTAGTATATACAAGTTATTGCCCAATTTACAAATCTTCCACGTAAGCCAATTATTTGAAATTCATGCTGCTTCCTCCCATTAGAACACTGACAATGTTGTAAATAATGGTTGAATTCCCAGCCTGAGCTGGAAAAGCTTACTAAATTCTGAAACCTTTGTGTAGAAGATAGTAGAAAATACTGCTATTCAAATAATAGCAGTTAAACAAAATACCAAGGCAGTAATATTGAATGAGAAACTGATATCTCATCATCTGGAAGGTGTCCTACAGTGCTCTCAAACTCAACATGTCCAAAAATGAATGAATCATCTCTACCTTCCAAATGGCTTCCCCCTCTATTATTGCTTACAGTTAGGAATAACATCATTTGTACATTCACACATGCCAGGATTCCTGTTTCCCACTCCCTCACATCAAATCAGTAACAAAATCCTGCTGTTTTTTTCCTTCCCTAGATGAGTGTTTTTCAAACTGTGGGTTATGGCCCACTAGATGTCAACTTAGTGGGTTGTAACTAGCATTTTTTTTAATGGAATGAAAAATATTTGAGTTCAGCCACAATAACAACCCATGTTGTTTTGTGATAAGTTTTGTTTTGTGTGTGCACATGTCTGTGTGTGCTCGGTCATGATATAAAACATTCTATCCTCTTATGGGTTGCAGTTAAAAGAGAATGAAAAACTTTGTCCTAAATAGTTCTCAAATCTGTATCTCCTATTCCATCTGCCCTTGGTCAGGCCTCCAAGTTGGTATCCTGCCTCCAGTGCCCCTTTTATGTCTATTCTTCCAGAGAGATTTTCCTAAAACAAAAACCTGAGCCTGACACTCCCCTCTTTAAACCCTTCTCTGGCTCCCTATCACCTCGAAGATAGAGGCCAAGCTCCTCTGCATCCCTTGGTGATGCGCCCCAGTCTATTTTCTCAAACATGTCTTCCATTATGCCCCACCTCAGATTTTACACTCCACCAAGACCACCAACACCATAGATCAGGGGTCACAAACTTTTACTGTAAAGGGATGAATAGTAAATATTTAGGTTTTGTGTCTCTCTATCACATGTTCTTCTTTGGTTTTCTTTTTTTTTTTAGAACAACCCTTTAGAAATGTAAAAACTATTCTTAGCACATAGGCTGTACAAATATAGGCTGTGGACCTGATTTAGCCACCAAACTGTAGTTGGCCAACACTTTCCATAGATTGTAAGTACTCTACCCACTTAACATGCTTTTTTTTTTATGCTTCCATGTCTTTCCCCTCTGTGTCCTCTCTGTCTAGAATACCTTTTCCCAATTCTCTACCCATCTAAATGGTATTTTTTCAAGTCCTACACCCTCTAAAATATTCCTACTCAAGAAGAAGTATGTGTACCAGCAGCGATGGCATCACCTGGAAGCTTGTTGCAAATGAAGACTCTCAGACCCCACCAAAGACCCAAAAATCACAATCTGCATTTTGACCAGAACCCCTGGTATTTCCATATGCACACTAAAGTTTGATAAGCACCGTTCTAGCTAACCTGCTCTGACCAACCCTAATCCAGGTCAGGTTTCTTTTCTATGTCACTGCACTTAGCATACTGTATTGAAATTACATTTTTACTTATTTGCTTCTCCACCATTTTCCAAATTCCTGGTAGGAGGGACCATGTCCCACACATCTTTGAATCCCCTAAGCTCAACGTGATACCTCAATTTGCTAAACTGAAAGGAACTAAGATAAGCTTCAATTTTTTCATCTATGAAGTGGTCATAACAATACTTGTCATATAGAACTACTATGGGAGTAAAATTGAGACAAATATAGAGCAATTTGCATGATGCCTGGCACATGGTAGGTACTCCAAACAATGTTGCTTCTCTTCTGCACTGAATAGAATATTATTCGACCATCCAAAATTACATTTAAGAAAGCATTTCTGAAATAACATAAAGAATACAAAATTAAATTTACCTATGATTTCCACTGCATAAAGATTAGATAAATATTTTGATAAATATTTGTCAGAAACAGTAAACTATTTGTTACGAATATAACTGAGTTAATTTTTTCCTTTTTCTTCTTTGAATTTACATTTATTTGGTTATAATGTTATTTGCAAAATAACATACTTGAATAGAAAAAGAATGAAAATACATGTCTGCCAAAGAATGTACTTTCACAAAATATCACAAGTTCAAAAAATATCAACCATTCTATTGATTTAATTCAATGAGATATTATAAGCTCCTCTAGGACAAATATTATCTTACACCCTAAAAATAGCACATGGTAGGGATTCAACAAATGTTTCCTTATTAGAGAAAAACACACTTAGGTCTTTCTTTTGTTGGAGATGTATCATTTATCATTGCTAAACTTATCAGATATTATTCGATATTTTCTTGGCTGTTAAATTGAAGTAACAGGAATAGAGTGGAAGAGAGAAAGGAACAGTTAACAAAAAGAGAGAAAAAAGGAAAAGGGAAGGCAAAATAGGGACAGAAAAGAAAAGGGGATGAAAAGATAAAGTCGACCGGGGGCAGTGGAGGACACCTGTAGTCCCAGCGACTCAGGAGGCTAAGACGGGAGGATTGCTTGAGCCCAGGAGTTTGCAGTTATAGTGAGCTATGATCACACCACTGCACACTAGCCTAGATGAGAGAGCTAGACCCTATCTCTGAAAAAAGTTTTTAATTTAAAAAAAAAAAAAAGACTAAAGTCAAGAAGAGACTGAAGAGATACAATAAGATACAAGAAAGAGTTAAAAAAAGGACATTAAGATAAATAGTTGCTCAAAGTAAAATAACTTCACGGCATTAACAAGTACAGAAGTTCAATCTCCCTAAGGCAGCAAAAAGAAGGGCCCAGGCTGCCTGATTACAATTTGGGATAAAAGGAGTACAGGCACTACTACAAGTTCAGTAGTAAGGCCAAAGGAAGCACATATGTACAGCTATGTACGTACAGGATGACAACAAGTGGTCGGGACAAAATGGTGCAGCCAAATGATCACTTATAAGTTAGGAATCAGCCTTAGCTCTTCCTCACCTACTTCTTCATGAACCTGAGCCCCTCAAACTCCAAGTTTCAGTGTCCTCTTCAAAATCAGAAGACCTTTCCCAATGTTAGTAACTCAGAAGAAGCCTGTTAGTAGCAAAATCAGCTCTAGAGGCAGGTTCCCAGATTCATCATAAACCTTTCTGAAGCTGCCTTCCCAAACCCTTGTGAAGCTGTCATCAGCACCCAGCATCTATTTGCTCAGCATTCCCAGTGACTGTGCCAGACAACTAATCTAGATTCATTTCCTGTTGACTTTCAACACATTCATATACTTATCATAACCAAATAACTTAAGGACCTTCTGCATCATTATGTTGGGCCAAGGAGAGACAAACATTCCCACTCTCCACTATTCAATTATACTAAATAATAAATCACGTGCTGGTGTTAGTCTCTAGTGGCCTGCATCCATTCTAAGAGCTCATTCAGTTTCAGGAAGCAGCTTACTTCCTCCTTTCAAGCAAGTTTCACCAAAAATAACAAAGAATAAACTTTCAAGCAGCACGTGATTTTTGAACCTTCAGCTCCAAAATTTATTTTGTTAAAAAGTTCTTCCCCTGTCATTAAAAGGAGCATTTATTAGCTCAACAGCAATTCAGGTTTTATTTCACTTAGGGTCTCTTAAAGCTACTTCAGGCTTAATTTTTAATTGCATCAAGGCAATTGTTCCAAATAAGTCCACAACAGGCACATCCTGTTTTGTTCTTGGTTCTGTGCGAAATGAATACTAAATAAAAACTATACTTTACAGACACACATTTGGAGGAATATAATCTGACAAATGGGAACACACTATTTCTTAATATCTGTGTGGTAGAAATATCTTAACCTAACCATGTAAGCCACTTTAATATTTACTTAGCATTCTTCATATTAGTTTCTGGATGATAGAAAACTGAATCAAAGGCAAACTTATTATCTATACCACTTAAGTTACTCATAAAACTGCCATAATAGTACTATTCAGGCTGAAGAAAAAAAATCTTTCTTAAAAAACACTCGGGACTTAAACAATGCAAATGATTGTTATGGTAGGTGAATCACTGCAAACAAAAATTACTTTAAATTTACAAGGCCTAAAAACTGTTGATAAGATACAAATTAAACCCAGGTATGTACTCATGACAAATTAAGACATTATATTTCAAAATTTATTGTTTATATCTGGTTTTATATTAAATTTTATTAAAATCTGTAAGTCTAAGGCTAGTTCAAACACTTTAAATTATTTAGAAAGGATGTAAAATCTAACAGAAAATGTATTTTCCATAATATAGTGTGACTTTGAGTTTTTAGTGCTTGGTCAAAGGCCAGGTATGCTAAGAGCTCAATAAATACAAGTCCATGTGTTAAACCTCAAGAGGCAAGGTTCAGCAACCAGGCAAAGCAATTCCACATAAATCTGTTCCAATAATCCCTTTTTTCCCCACACAAGCACTCCTGGCCACAGAGGAATAATCTATAAAAAGCTAACTAGAAGAAATGCTGAGGGAGTTAAGGCCATCAAAGCACAGAGAAAATCAAACAATAACATGACAAGGTATGCCGCCTGGCTATGCTAACAAATCAAAGAGAGGCCATTCCCTTCTCAAACGAGATTAACTAGTTTTGAAAGAAAACCAAGACATTCCTGTCATGAAGGTAAACATGCTAAGGAGTTTTAGGAGGGCTCTGGCCTGCAGAAACACACACTGAGGCCCAAGTGGGTCCTCGTTCTTCAGGCCACCTGGAGCGGAAACCTTTTGAGTGTGGTAGGCAGAGAAATCAGGAGGCTGATGCTGACTGGCTCCCTCCACAGCCTGTGGCACAGTGATGACTTAGAGCCAATGGCAAGTCCTCCACATTAAGCAAGTGCTGCTTCAGGGAATAGAGTAAGTCTGCTTACTCATTTCTAATTCTGAAATCAGGACAAGGTCACTTTCAACTCTACCAAGAATATTTTAGTGATAAAAAAAAACAAAATATCAAGGTTAAGAGACCCACCCCACTTCCAGTTCCAAAGAAAATGCAAATAAATTTCGATCACTGAGTGTAACTACAAAATGTCTTTAAAGACAATACTGGAGATTTTATTTGCATAATTCTTCTAAGCAACAGCTAGGTTTAAAAATAGCATTGATATATCTTTTTCTAAATCTATCAATATTCCACCTCCTTCTTTATGTCTTTGTATTAAGCTAGATAATTTCCTTGCACAAAAATTCCACAGTATGCTTCATTTTCTATATCCCCTTTAACATATATACACAATTACATCATTACTGCTATTAAGCACTAAGAAACTATTTCCACCACTACAAGAAAAACTACCTTCTCCTTGATTACCAATGACCACTTAGTTGTTAAATCCAAGGGCAACTTCTCACTCACCACTGTCTAATTTTTCTGTAGCATCTAATTCCAGTAATTTATTTTCTGTGTCTTAGAACTTTTTGTTTCTTTGGCACCCATGACTCAGCAATCTCCCAGTTCTCCTCCTACCTCACACAGCCTGTTTAATTCAGCTTTCTTTACTAAATTCATTTCCTCCTGCTGCTACAGAAATGGTCCCAAGGGTCTGTCCTCAGCTCTTGTGTCTTTCACGTCAGTCGTCTTCCCTGATCCAACCTACTCCTGTGGTTTCGCCATCTCTGTCTCCAACCCTGGCCACTCACAAGCCCTAGATGTGCACCTCCAGTTAAATATAGGACAGCTACACAATGATGTTCCACTTAAAAGGCAAATGTGCCAAACTCATCATCATGCATCACACCCCCAGTTTGTTCTCCAACCTGTCACTCATTCACACACACACCCCTTTTAGTGAGCACTTTCCACAGTGCTCCACATACATCAACTTTTTCAATCCACAGTAGCTATCCCCATTTTACAGATAGGGAACCCTAAACAGAGAGATGTGAGTAATTTGTCACATGCTAATATTAAAGCAGTAGAGTTGGGTTTCAAACCAGTAAGTCTGATTTCAATGACCATGCTTTAAGCAAATACACTATGTTCCCTCTCTCCCAGTTGCCCAGGCCTGAAACCTGCCAAGCCGGGCACTATGCTCTTGGTCCTATAACCTCCAGGTCCCTCCCATTTGGTTTTCTTTTCTGTTCTCACTGACACTACTGTACTTTAGTCCTCAATGCCACTTAGCTTCTCTCAGCTTCCCATCTCCTATCTCTCCATATGTCATCTATTCACCTATCATTCACTTGCTCAAAAATCATCAGTGGCTCGCAGCACCCCACTGCCTACAGGATAAAGTCAAAACACCCCAGCCTCATCTCCCACGTCTCTTCTTCACAACTGTCACGTTCCAGTTAGAAAGGAACATTCTAACAGTCATTCTCTTTTGACTGCCCAGCATCTAATTCCCTTTTAATGACTGGAGAAATTCCTATCCCCAGTGCAGAAGCTGAAAATGCAAACGTATCCTTTCCAAGCCTCCTTTGCAGCTAGTGCATGGTGCCTGACCTAGGCCAGGCCAATTAGATACATCATACTCTGACTGAATTGGGAAGTGGGCGCCATCGAGAACTCTCCCTGGTAGCGAGAGCAGTTGCAGGAAGATTTGAGTTCCTGAGCAGCACCCCATGTCCAGGGCCAGAGGTGTTCCATGGTTCAAGTGCACCACAAAGCCTCTGGTGGCAGCAACATTTTCCTTGTAGCTTCCTCACTGAAGTGACCAGTACAGTGACCATTATAGACCAGGCTGCATGGCTTCCATACCTTGTTTTTCAGCCATCATGGTAATTCTGTGCGCTACCCAGCATCCTTTTAATAAACTCCCTTTTGGCTTAAATCAGCCAGTTTGGCTGTTTCCAAGTAAGCATCCTGACTGGCAATTCAGATACCTTTCACCTCAGAACATGCCCTTTGCTTTCCTGCCTCATATAACATTTCCCACTGTTTCTTCCACCCAGAATTCTCCTCTCCCTTCTCCATTAGGCAAATTCCTTCCCATCTTTTAATGCCCAATACAAGTTCTACTTTCCCCATAAATATAATAGCTAACACTTAATGAGCACTTTTTAAGGGCCAAGCACTCTTCTCATTTAATCTTCACAAGAACACTAGGAGGTAAATATTAGTATTAGCCCTAGTTTACAGTTGAGGAAACTTTAGCAAAAACAATGTAAGTAAATTGCCATGGTCATACAGCTAATGAACAGTGATGCAGCCAGAATCCAAATCCAGGAAATCTGACTCCAGAGCCGCCCTTTTTTTTTCTGGACATGGTACAGGACAGAGCCCTTCTCTTAACCAGGGATCAGCAAATTACAGCCCACAAGCCAAATCTAGCCCCCCAGCCAAATCTGGCTCACCATGTGTTTTTATAACATTCATGATCTAAGAATAGTTTTTACATTTTTAAATGGTTGGGGAAAATCAAAATAATAATATTCCATGGCCCATGAAAATTATACGAAATTCAAATTTCAACATCCATAAATAAAAGTTTTATTGAAACACAGCTGCATACTGTCTGTGGCTACTTTCATGCTACAAAAGCAGAGCTGAGTAGTTTTGACAGAGGCAGTATAGCCCCGAAAGCCCACAAACCTCAAATATTTACTCTCTAGTCCTTGATTTAAAAAGTTTAAGACCTTGCTTTTAATTACTACATTATATTGCCTCTCTTAAAAAGCCCTCCCTGATTTCTTACTTCCCCTTGCTGGAATAAATTTTTCCCTTCTCTGTATTTGCATGGCATTTGCAACTCTCTTATAACAAGTAGTCTGTTTTGCTTTGCACAACATTTATTTTTCTCCTCAGCAGACTGTAAATTCCCTGAAGGCAGGAAGTAATCTTTTTCATTTTATATGTATTCTCCTTGGTGTCTCACTTATTGTTGGCAGTCAATAAAGTCTTGCTGATGTTCAATAACATATTGCACTGTAAACTTTTAAACAGATTTCAATTATGTCCCTAACATGAACATGAATCATAGAAATCACAGTCACACAGTCACTATCACATATTGGCAGGATGGTAAATATAGGCATCCTCAACCTCTGTTGTTAATGTATAAATTGGTACAACCTTTCTGAAAGGCAATTTTGCCTTGTTCATCTAATACTTTGAAAGTGTGCATTTCTTAGGACTCAGAATTCCACCGCGGGAAATTTTTTCTAAGAAAATAAGCACACTAGTGTACAAGGTATGTAATAGTAGCCATAGGAGTTAACATCTTACTGAGTACATATTATAGGCTGGGCACTTAACTAAATCCATTAAATGCAGAACCTCACAACTCTTAGAGCAAACATTATAATTAGCCTTATTTCATAGATGAGAAAATTCAGACTTGAAAGGTTAAATAATTTGTCCAAAGTTAAGAGATTACAGATGACTTTTTTTTTTTTTGAGACAGTCTCACTGTGTTGCCCGGGGTAGAGTGCCGTGGCGTCAGCCTAGCTCACAGCAACCTCAAACTCCTGGGCTCAAGCAATCCTTCTGCCTCAGCCTCCCAGGTAGCTGGGACTACAGGCATATGCCACCATGCCCGGCTAATTTTTTCTATATATTTTTAGTTGTCCGATTAATTTGTTTCTATTTTTAGTAGAGACGGGGTCTCGCTCTTGCTCAGGCTGGTTTTGAACTCCTGAGCTCAAACAATCCGCCCGCCTGGGCCTCCCAGAGTGCTAGGATTACAGGCGTGAGCCACCACGCCCGGCCCAGATGACTTTTTTTAAGTGGAGGGATTATAGCTGGTTTTAACTTTACATACTATTAGTCTATTCTAAATTTCTTGCTATAATAAGCATGTGTTATATATATAAATTTTTAGGGCAGTAAGATAGCACAGAAACCTTATTCCTATTACTTTTACCTTTGGAAGTTTAGGGAAAATAGCCCAGAACAAAATAAGCAGATTTTTTTTTCTTTTACTTTACAAAGTACAGAAAGTCATCATCCTAAACTTTAAAACAAGAATATTATTTACTCACATAAAACAGCCTTGAGAACAACATTCTGGATCCTATATGTTTCCCATATAACATCACTCAGATAGTTCTTAAGGTTTTTCCAGTATGCAAGTAGTCTCAAAATTATGTTGCGGCTTGTACTAAATAAAGACTCTTTGGACATAAGGATGGATTCATTTATAATCACAGCAATTTAGAGAAGAAGAGCCCCACCCTCTCTGCAAATCTCCAGAGTCATTACATGCCCAAATAACTAAGTTTGGGGCTTTTCTGGATTCAAGCTGTTTTGGCTGTGACTCAAAAACACTAGTCAGAATCTTTCATATTTACACTGAAATAACACAAATACTTCTAAGCCAGGTCTATTAAATGCTAACATGGCCATGTAAAAAAAAAACTCCAAAGCCACACCTTACCTCTTCTGGCACAATAATTAATGGATACTTGTCCTCAGATAAAAAGTTGAAAATAACCCATATTTTAAATGCATCTTCTTCTGTAATGAGCAGGGGGTTCTTTGTGAGGTTTTTTTTGACACAGAGGGTCCAACACATCCTATTGAATTCAATCTTGTCAAAGTTGTCTTGGACCTAAAAAGGAATGAGGAAACATTCCAATGAATCAGTCCAAAATCAGCAGTATATAAGGCAAGTAAAATAGAAAAACGAAGCCTCCTTCAGGCTTCCATTTTAATCAATCCAATTAACCAACAGCCATATTCTATATATTTGTTCTAAGTACTATATTTTCAATGGCTCAATTAAGAATGTTACATTTAGTCTGACACTGAAACAACACCTGTCCACATAACTCACTTGGCACATAAAATATACTAACCTGTCAAACATATTTTTTCATATATATACATTATCTTCTCAAATATTAATCCTTGTACACAGAAGGAGCTGAGAATGTCAATTACTCAGTATGTGTCACATGCAAATAGCTCATCTTTACCTATGGTCAAAGAAGATAGCTTCTTTTGGGAAAAACTGTTTAACCGAACTGAGAGAACTTAACTGAGAGACAGCCCTGCCAGTCACTCATTAGTTCATGCATTCAACATTGCCTTAGCATCTATTATGAGCCAGGTACTGCTGTCCTATAAATTAAGGATATAAAGAAGAAAAACTTGGTCTGTGTTCTTAGAATGTTTACAGTTTATTGGAGAAAACAGATATATAAGTAGATAAATTTTAATATAACAGTGTATAATTATAAATAGAGTTTTTTACTCATTCAACAAATAAAATATAGATAGTAACTATTATTTGCCAGGAACAGTGCAAAGATACTCAACACAACACTAGCCTATGTCCCCAAAGAAAGTAAAGACAATTACAATAGAGTGTGACAAGTATTATAATGGAGATAAACAAAGGATTCTGTGGGAACACTGAGGAGCCAACCCAATCTTGAGATCTGGGGAAAGATTTGCAGAAAAAGTGACACTATGATAGAGCTGAGCTCTAAAGCTGTGGTCCCCAACCCCTGGGCCGTGGACCAGTACCAGTCGGTAGCCTGTTAGGGACCAGGCCACAGAGCTCTACCGCCCCCATCCGTGGAAAAATTATCTTCCATGAGACTTAGGAACCAGGGATCTGCACAGCAGAAGGTGAGCAGCGGCAGGCGAGCGAGCAAATCTTCATCTGTATTTACAGCCACTCCCCATTGTTCACATCACCGCCTGAGCTCCGCCTCTCCCCACTCCCACCTCCCAGTCTGTGGAAAAATTGTTTTCCGTGAAACCAGTCCCTGGTGCCAAAAAGGTTGGGGACCACTGTCCTAAAGGATGATCAAGAGTCAAACAGATCAAGAATTGGATAAAGGGTGTTCCAGGTAGAACAGAATGTGAGGAAGCCCAGAAGCAGAGACAACCATGGTCAGTTTGGAAGAAGAGTAGGAAGTTAAATGTGAATGGGGCACTTGGTGTTGAAAAGGTAGTATGAGTCAAGGCTCATCATAAAAGCAAGTAACAAAAACCCCCTTGGGTTCCTTTAAACAGAAAAAGAATTTATTGGAAAAACAACAGGTAACCTCACAGATCCAATACAAGGGCTGGAAAATCTAAGCCCTGAAACTAGGCTAGTATCAAGGTAGGATAGGCAGCCAGAAATGCAGCCAAAACCACTCAAAGGAATAGTCTGGGGTAGACACCACTGCCAGGATAACACAAGGGCACCACTACTATTACCACTGCTATCACCACCCCTGTCCTTGATTCTCTGTGTCACTCACTGCAGATAGAAAGTCCAATTGGCTGGGCCTTGGTCACATTCCTGTGCTCCAGTTGCCAAGAAGCAGGGAAAATGAGTATCTGAACTTTTCAGTTTCTGAGGTGTGAGACAGGTCCCGTTCCCCACCAACACCCTATAGAATTTCCTAAACACAGAAAAAAAAAAATAGCAAATGTCCACTGTGTGAGAACAGTGAAAGATGAGGGTAGAGAGGTAAATGAAGACCAGATCACGAAGAGCCTCATCATTCACGTTAAGGAGTTAGGATTTTATCTGTACTGAAAGAGTTGAAGAGAGCAACAGACACGGTCTTCATTTTAAAAGCCATATTCTGGGCCGGACTGTAATCCTATAATCGTAGCACTTTGGGAGCCAAGGTGAGGGGATAGCTCGAGGTCAGGAGTTCAAAACTAGCCTGAGCAACATAGCGAGACCCCGTCTCTACAAAAAATAGAAAAATGAGCTGAGTGTGGCGGTGCACATGCCTGTAGTCCCTGCTACTCAGGAAGCTGAGGCAGGAGGATCACTTGAGCCCAGGAGTTTGAGGTTGCAGTGAGCTATGATCATGCCACTGCCCTCATGTCCGGTCAATAAAGCAAGACCATGTCTCCAAAAAAAACCCAACATATTCTGGAACAATATGGAAGATGTACTGAAGGAGGTAGGAGTGGACAGATGGACAATATAAGCAAAACATTTCTTTTGGGGAATATAAGAACAAAGGGTTGTGTGTACTATAAGGAAGAAGTCACTAGCTGGCTGTAGGGAGACGTTTCACCTGATCTCTAACTAGAACTTGCAGTTGACAAACCAGTCTCCAAGAGTAAGAAGATATCCTTTGTGTTCTGCCTTCAGTATTTTGTCTCCTTCTGACACCATTTCCCATGCCCCCATCAAACACAAATGATTCTATGGAGGAAAACAGCAGCAGCAATTGCTGCCACTTTGCTTGCTTGCTTTTTTTTTTTTTTTGCCTTATCACTGTTCATTGAAGACTTACTATTAATATATATATGCTAGCAGCTAGGCATGTTATATGTAGTTTCTCACTTACATTTTATATTAATCCTGTAAGGTTAATTATCTTCTCTATTTTATAGATCAGGAAATAGAAATTCAGAAAAATTGAGTACAGTTGATCATTGAGCAACAGGGATTTAAACTGTGCAGGTTCACTTATACATGCATACCCGTGCCACCCAAGACAGCAAGACCAACCCCTCCTCTTCCTCCTTTCCCTCAGCCTATTCAACATGAAGATACCAGAGATAAAAACATTTATGATGATCCACTTCTACTTAATGAATAGTAAATGAATTTTCTCTTATGATTTTCTTAATACATTTTCTTTTCCCTGGCTTACTTTATTGTAAGAATACAGTATATAATACATATATATAACACACAAAATGCGTGTTAATCAACTGTTAATGTTATTGGTAAGGTTTCCAGTCAATAGCAGGCTATTAATAGTTTGGGGGGCTCAAAAGCAATACATGAATTTTTGACTGTACAGGCGATGGGCACCCCTGAAAACGCTAAGTGGAAGATACGCCACACAGGGGAAATGACGTGTGCATGAAAGCATATAGCCTTGCTCTGAGGAACAAGAAGTGATTCTCTGTGGATTTTGTGGTAAATTATAGAGTTCCTGAGAGGGAGTGACTAAATATGTGGCTAGAAAAGCAAATGAAGACCAATTACAAGGAGCTTTATAATTTTTAGAATTAGCCTGTAGGAAAACGCCAGTTTAAGGGTTTTAGAATAGAATACATAAAGAATTCCCACAACTCAATCACAAAAAAACAAATAACCTGATTTAAAAACAGGCAAAGGACTTACATAGGCATTTCTTCAGAAAAAATACACAAATGGCCAACAAGCATTTGAAAAGATGCTCAACATCACTTATGATCAGAGAAATGCAAATCAAAACAAAATACCTCACACCTGTTAAGATGGTCACTGTCAAGAAAACAACATAACAACTGTTGGTAAGAATGTGGAGAAATTGGAACCCTTGTGCACTGTTGGTAGGACTGTAAAATGTTACAGCTGCTGTGGAAAACAGTATGGAGGGTTCTCAAAAAATTAAAAGTAGAGGCCGGGCACGGTGGCTCACGCCTGTAATCCTAGCTCTCTGGGAGGCTGAGGCGGGTGGATTGTTTGAGCTCAGGAGTTCAAAACCAGCCAAAGCAAGAGCGAGACCCTGTCTCTACTAAAAATAGAAAGAAATTAATCAGACAACTAAAAATATATAGAAAAAATTAGCTGGGCATGGTGGCGCATGCCTGTAGTCCCAGCTACTTGGGAGGCTGAGGCAGGGGGATCGCTTGAGCCCAGGAGTTTGAGGTCGCTGTGAGCTAGGATGACGCCACAGCACTCTAGCCCGGCAACACAGTGAGACTCTGTCTCAAAAAAAAAATTAAAAGTAGAGCTACCATATGGATACAGCAATCCCACTTCTGGGTATATACACAAAACAACTAAAAATAGGACATTGATAAGATATTTGCACACCCATCCATGTTCACTGCAGCCATTATTCACAATAGCCAAGATGTAGAAGCAACCTAAATATCCATCAAAGGCTGAATGGATAAAGAAAATGTGATACATACACACAATGGAATATCATTCAGCCTTAAAAGAGAAGGAAATCCTGTCATATGCAACAACAGGGATGAACCTTAAGGACACTATACTAAGTGAAACAGCAAAATAAGCAAATCACAAAAAGACAATTACTGCATGATTGCACTTGTAATATGATGTATCTAATGTAATCAAACTCATTTAAAATAGAATGGTGGTTGCCAAGAGCTAGGGATAGAGGGAAAAGGGGTGTTGTTCAATGCGTATGGAGTTTCAGTCATGCAAGATGAAAAAGTTCTAAAGATCTGTTGTACAACAATATATATATGATTAAAAATACTGTACTGTCCCCTTAAAAGTTGTTATGAAGATAAATTTATGTTATACATTTTTTACCATAATTTTTTAAAGTACAAAATCCATTAGTTTTCAATATCAAATAGTATGTAAAGCATTAGTATTCAAGTGCTTCCATACAAGGTATCATGCCAAACAAAGTAATCTTGGGTTTTCAGAATTCCATATACCAAACACTAAAACAAATAGTTTTCAAGGTTCTAAGAAGAAAAATAAAGAAATATATGTGAAAAATCCTGCTAAATAACAAAATGCTACAAAGTATTTGATTATTACTAATACATGATATACTGACCGTATACAGAGCTACAACAGGAAAAAAACAGCATGAGTTATTTATGTGCTAATGTGAAACAATCTCCAAGATACAACATGAAACAAGGTGCATAACATGGAAGAATCATACAATGTCCAACGAAAATAGCAAGTCACAAAAGACTACATAGAGCATAATCTCATTTTTATGTCTCAAGAACAAAAATTAACCATACATTAAATATACACATATGATAAAACTTTTTTCTAATGTGAGAGGAAAATACACAAAAAATTCAGGATGGTGGTTTCCTCTTGGGAGGAGGCACGAAAATGAGAAAAGGGAAGAGCACAGAGGTAGATGTGACAATATTAATGATGTTCTTCCCGAGATGAGTGGTGGGGTCATAGATGTTCCTTTCATTATTATGCTTTATAATTTTCATATATCCTGCATATTCTTCTGTATATATCATATTCCAAAAATAAAGGAAAATATAAAGTAGGGAAAAAACTAAGGTGTTGATCAGAGTGTATTTAGAATGCAATCATTTGTGTAGGAAGGGGGAAAGAATAGATCACCTTGGCTGCTTGTAAATAGTGTAACAATGTCTGTATCAATATGTCTTTGAGCTGAACTGCAGCTCAAGACCCTATTCTAGATCTTGTCTCTTGCTGTATATCTGAGGATATGCAAATATTTATTACCTGTTTGCTACAGGCCAGTCAGTGTACTTTGTATGGGGGGGTCCCATATCAAATAAGACATATATGTAGTCCCCACTTTAAGGAGCTTCTTGTCACCAGTAATCTGGTGCAATGAGGAAGACAGACTGACAATAAAGGGCAGGACAGGGTGACCTTAAATCTAATTCAGATGGTGGGGATGGAGGCTGGGTACAAATCATGCTTAATTCTGAAGGGCAAAGAAAGGTTATGCAGATGAAGACAGAGCAGAGTCAGGCTCTAAGACTTCTCTGTCAGTGCTCTGCACCCAGTATAGAATGTAGATGTCAAAGGGCTGGTTGTTTAGGAGTTGTTTTAGGAAGATGGAAAACAAAGTGCAAGGGACTCTTTCTTACATCACTCTATCATTCACTCTTTGCCAATTTTTAAAGGCTTAAAAATAATTGTTTTTTATATCCTCCAGCATGGCTATAATAAAAAAAATAAGAAGTGCCCATCAACCAATGAATGGGTAAACAAAATGTGGTATATCACTACAGTGGAATATTATATAGCCATAAAAATGAATGAAGTACAGACACAAGCCACAACATGGATAAACCTTTAAAACATTATGTTAAATGAAAGAAGCCAGACATAAAAGGCTACATATTGTATGATTCCATTAATATGAAATGTTCAGAACAGGCAAACCCATAGAGACAGAAAGTAGGTTAGTGGTTGCCAGGGAATTGAGAAAAGGAAGAATCTGCTGCTAATAGATATGGGGTGTCTTTTCAGAATGATAGAATTAGATAGGTACGATGGCTGCACCACATAGCAAATACACTAACAACCACCTTATCATACAGTTTAAAATGGTGTATTTTATGTTACATGAATTATATCTCAATGGAAAAAATAATAGTTTTATATAACCATTACCGAACAAAAGTACAAGATCTGAGAAAATGAAAAAAGGAAAAGGGATAGGCTCTTCTTATAAAGCCACACATACATTTCTAACCTGAAACTCTTTCCTGATCTCAACTCTCTATCTAGTATAGCTCACACAAATCACGAACTCTTAGAAATCAAAGGCCATATTTTATTCATCTTTGCATCCCCTTTGCCTAGTATGTAGTATTCATTTGTTCATTCATTCATCCAAATAATTATGAGGGTTTATCAGGTGCCAGTCACTGTGCTAAGAGCTGGACAACAGTGAACGAGTCCTTGCCATCACAGAATTTATACTCTAGAGGGGGAACCACATATCAAGCAACACAGCAACAACCCAACTACCTATATGATGAAAACTGGTAAATGCTATGAAGGAAAATCACAGGATGCTGTGAGAACACATTATAGGAGAGCTGGTTAGAAGGGTAGGGTGCTACCTGAAGAAATCTACCTGAGGAAGTGACAGTCGAGCTGAGACCTAAGGGATAAATAAGAATTAGCTGCATTTTATGGGTGGAGTTGGCCTTTCAGCAGAGGAAGCCGCATGTCTGAAGGCTCTGAGGCAGGAAGGCTCTTGGTAATTTGAGGAACAGAGAGAAGGACAACATAGCTGCACTGAAGTTAACAACCCAAATGTCTATCAGTTGATGAATATGTAAATAAAACACTGTATATCCATAATGGAATATTATTCAGCCATAAAAAGGAATGAAGTATTGTTACATACTACAACAAGGATGAACCTTGAAAACATTATGCTAAATTAAAGAAGCCAGACACAAAAGGCTGCCTACTGTATGATTCCATTAATATGAAATGTCCAGAATAGGCAAGTCCACAGAAACAGAAAGATTAGTGCTTGCCTAGGGCTGTGGGAGAGGGGTATGTGACTGCCAATGGGTATGGGATTTTTTGGGAGGGAGTGATGAATATATTCTAAAATTGATTGTGGTAATGGTTACAAAAAATAGTGAATACACTAAAAACCGCTATATCGTACATGTTAAATAGATTAATTATATGGTATGTGAATTACATATCAAAAAAACTGTTATTTTAAATAACACTATTTCTTTAAAGTACATGACTCTTAGAGTTTTATTATTAGTCAAAGTGTTCAGCAGCATAAAGTTATCCATAGTTCTCATCATGAAATCCCTCTATTGACTCAAAAGTTTACAGTCCTCTATAGCTTCACAAATATGATGGAAATATAGTCCAACTTAGCCACTGTGCCAAATTAAAACTATATAGCTTTCAAACAACAATAAAAGAAAAAATATCATAAACTAAAAGGCAATAAGAAATAACCATACAAAAGCATGGGTTTGGGTGTTGAAAAGCAGTACCACTTCCTATTAAATGATGGTTGTTAGGCACACATTTGAAGTGTTTTAAGTGCTGAAGGCATAGTCATTTAACTAACAGAAGAAACGTGAAACCACACTTTATGCAAGAACTGTAACTGACACATGAACATCAAGAAAATAAACCAAGGGGAAAAAACCTTAAATGTCAGGCTAGAAAAACAAAACAACAGAGGCTGCTAACCTCTAGGAGAGACATATATTGAACTGAACTGTTCTTTGTATGTGTTTTTCTTTTGTATGTATGTATGTTTCCAGAAAAACAAAAACAAAAAGGCTTCTGTTGGAAAGCAGCAGATTCTCCAATCAGATCTTGGCATATTACCAACGGATTATTGCTTCTAATCATATACCCCAGACCAAGACTTAATAGAAGAATCAGGGAAAAGAAATGACAATGATTTGAACCAGCAAGCCTAATCAGCCATTAAATCTCATGAAAGAACTAGACTGTCTCACAAATATGATAAAGCAGAAGTAGCTTTTGATGTAGTTGATTGGGACTAAATGGTAAAAAGGTAATAATATACCACTTTCTTCAATTATTCGCTGTCAGAAAATCTAGGTACGGTGTCTCTTTGCCAAAACAACAACAACAAAAAAAGCCCACAAAAGTTTCTTCCTAGATGTTTACAGAATTCCATTCTTTCACTAAAGACAGAATTTAACAAACAAAAATATTAACACTCAAGGGAGGCAAAATAATTGGTAAAAGAGAAACAGATAGGTTAATTATTTGAAGTCTCAGGAAAGGTGAAAATAAATTCTATTAATACCAATGTGAAGAACAACAGGAATGATTATCTATAAAGACATAAATATAGAAATCAAATGTAAAAATTACTGTTTGGAAAGCAAGTTTCTATATAATTTATCTCTTGGTCCCAGCTCCTTCAGAATAATTCTCCCAAGCAAAGGCAGAAAAACCCCTAAAACAACTTAGGAAAAAAACTGAC
>NW_012150174.1:9884591-9885016 GCF_000956105.1 Propithecus coquereli
GGCTGCTTTATTTGAATTGCAGGATTGGCAAAATTCCACTCCAGGTGGCTAAGCAATAATAAACAAGGGCTCACTGTTTCATCACATCCTCACTCTCTCCGTGAATAAGTTTTTCTCCAAATTTAGTAGCTCATTTTGGACTTTTTTAATACTGCTATATTTTCTCCTGCAGCTACAAACTATAAAATATCTAAATACTAAAATAAAGAACATTTTGAAACTTAAAATTCAACAGGTTTAAAAAAATGTTACAGCAAGGAGAACAAAATGCAGTAGTAGGGTATAGCACTTCAACATATTAAATCTCATTTCTCTATCTACTGGCCCAGCCTACACAAATTCTAACACAGAAAAACAAAGTTATTTCCAGACTTCTAAGAATTTCCCAGTATATTCTATAATATTTTATTAACAGACATAATTTT
>NW_012150174.1:9886731-9904330 GCF_000956105.1 Propithecus coquereli
TTTGGAGTCAGAGTCTTGCTCTGTCTCCCCAGTTAGAGTACGGTAGTGTCATCATAGCTCACTGCAACCTCAAACTCCTGATCTCAAGCAATCCTCCTGCTCCAGCCTCCTGAGTAGCTAGGACTACAGGTGTGCACCAACACACCCGGCTAATTTTTCTATTTTTTGTAGAGATGGGGTCTCGCTCTTGCTCAAGTTGGTCTCAAACTCCTGAGCTCAAGTGATCCTCCCACCTCAGTCCCCCAGAGTGCTAGGATTACCAGATGTGATTACAGGCCAGATTACACCCAGCCACTGTCTATAATTTTTAAGATTAAATACATACACACAGCAGGTCATCAAATATTTGCTGAATTTAAGACATATTTACTTATAATACAACTATAGAACACAAATAAGCTACCCAATCAATGAACAGAACAGCAACCAAAACAAAGCTCCAGAAAATAGTATAGTATCATACTGCGAAGTTTTCAGACGTTATATGTCAGTTTCTATGCAATTTAATTAAATCTTTTTTATTGAGATATAATTCACATACCACAAAATTTACCCTTTTGAACTATAAAATTCAGTGGTTTTTAGTATATTCACAAGGCTTTATACCCATCACCATTATCTAATTCTAGAATACTTTCATCATCCCAAGAAGAATCCCCAAGCCCAACAGTAGTCACTCACCATTCTACCTCCCCTCAACCCCAAACAACCTCTAATCTACTCTGTATCTCTATATATTTGCCTATTTTGGACATTTCATATTCAAATAAATGGAATCATATAATATGTGGCTTTTGTGAGTTTGAATAAATCTTAACCCCTCATTATCACATAGTTTTTCTCTCCTCTTTTTTTCCTAATTGTATGATCATTTAACATGGTAACTATAGTTAATAACAATGTATTAAACACTTGATAACTGCTAAGAGATTTTAAGTATTCTCACCATAGATTAAAAATACATGGGAAATAATGCACATTAGTTTGATTCATTCCACAACGTATATATATTTCAAAGCATCATGCTGTACACCATAAATATATACAATTTCTATTTGTCAATTTAAAAAATAAATAAAGAGAAAAAAGCACAATCAAAGCAATGCTATCATCTCTGCATAGAAAATCTTTAACAGAACATGTATGACACATAAAACATACATATACAAAGAAAGATCAGGAAATTGTATTATGAGGCTGATATGGAATAACAGATATAGATACAAAGAGTATTACACAAATGAACACATTGTAATTTTTATAATCTTTGCTGCAAAATTTCTGAAAAATATAATGTACTTTCTCATTGTTTTTTATTTGTTTGTTTGAGACAGGGTCTCACTCTGTCACCCAGGATAGAGTGCAATGGCATAATTATAGCTTACTGCAGCCTCAAACTCAAAATCCTGGGTGCATGCAATACTCCTGCAGTAGTTTCACGACTAGCTGGGACTACAGGAATGCGATTCCTTTTGTAACTTTTAATCACCAACTTTTAACATTATTTAAATGTACCATCCAGTTTATTTTCTTCTTTTTATGCATTAAATTTCATACTTTTGCGTCAAAATACCAGGAGGTTATATTTGGATTCTGAACACCTAAAAGGTTTTTATAGCATCCTTACTCAAAACATATCCTGCGGGAGTTAGCTACGCTCCCAGGAAAAAATCGGGTCCCTTAGGTACGGGTCATAGCAAAGGATAAGAAAATAATAGAAAATGGAAAATAGTAGAAATAAAAGAATACACAGAGACGAAGGTATAGTTTTATAGATTTATAAAGATAAAAGGCAAAAAGCGGGATACTCAGGGGTCCCTACGATATCCCCGTGAATCATAGGGCCCGGAATAAAGTTTCACATGGGTTTTTATAGGTAAAGAGATCGGTTGCCAGCGGTAACAGATTTACATAATAACAGGCAGTTCGTTTTGGGTTAAAAGTCTTTCAAAAGGCTTCTATAGATCCCTTAACTAACTCTGGTTACAAAGTCTATCAAGGGCAAACTTCTACGTTCTAAGATAAAGCTATTACTTAACAGAAGGGTTAAACAGAGATATAGTGCTCCATATTTATCTAGTTATTGCAGACAGAGACAGGTCATCAGAAGTCAAGCAGGAACTGTCCCTTGGGCTAATTGTTTTTAGCCGCAGGTGTCTGTCTCTGGGCGGACACTCTTTGATCAGCTCTCATCCCATGAATCCATGTAGACCTTGCTTTGTCCTTCAAAGCAGGTGAGAACCACAGGGTTGAGACAGCAGTAGTCACCTTGGAAAGCAGCTGCTACTTACCTTCTGAGATGCCCTCCTGAGGTGGAGCAGCTTTTGATATGCAAACTAACATGTTCACATATTCTTTCAGAGCAGAGCCCTGCAAAACTCCTAGACCATTTCTGTCTCTAATATAGTAATATTAATTTATGGAGCGACTATATCCCAAAGGAAGTATCCAAGTGGTGTCCTAAAAAGTCTGGGATGAAAAGTTTGCTGTATTATATCTATACAGTAAAGATAATTATCATCACTTTAAGTATTCACATTTTACTCCATGCTTTAATAACCATTGCCAGTACGTGTGGAACCATATTTTTTTTAAAAAGCACCCTGAGAAAGGACAGGTACAAACTGACATAAAACACAGTTCTTCGTTTCAAAGAATGAACAAAGTTGGAAAAATATCAAACCAAGTGGAGGAGAGAGAGAAATAGGAAACATCATCAGTCTCTCATCCTTTCTTCCTTTTTTCTTTATGATTTAATTGCTTTTTTTTTTTTAAGAAACAGGGTCTCTTCCTGTCACCCAGGCTGGAGTGGGGTGCAGTGATCATAGCTCACTGCAGCCTCAATCTCCTGGGCTCGAGCAATCCGCCCTCTTCAACCTCTGGGTACCTGGGACTATAGGCATGCATCACCACACCCAGCTAATTCATTTTTATTTTAGAAATAGGGTCTAACTATGTTGGCCAGGCTGGTCTCAAATTCCCAGCCTTAAGCAATCCTCTCACCTCAGCCTCCCAAAAGTGCAGGGATTACAGGCATGAGCCTGATTTATCCCTTGATGCTTCATACCTCAACTCCTTAGTGAATTCACCATCAAGGGGCTCTGGGGCCCACTTGAAACACGCAAATCAAATGATGCTGTAAGCCAGAAAAGGTCAGAATCATACCTTTTCCAAAATGAACTTGTTCAAATATGGCATGTAGCCCTGATTGGAGACAGGCCCTTCATCATCATCCCTGAAGTGTTCTTCAAGGGCAACGGGGTCATGCGGAACCTTCAGCACTGTGCACAGGTTATGGGAAAGGACCTGCAGGGGAAAAAGAGAGTAGTTTAAAGGCTCCCACTAACGAGCACGATACCTTCACTGTGCGAACACAACACACTGGACCCTGCCTGGGAAGAGAAAGATGGAAAATAAACTAGCGAATACGGGGTGAGGACTGCTCACGTGCCAGCCCCCACTTGTCACCATTATTCTCTCTTATCCCCTCCCCAGTTTCGGCTCACTTCGAACAAGTCTCCATTACAGGCCTACTATGAGCCAGGCTCCATGTAAGATCTGTGAATATAATATCCCTGTGCTCTTTTATTAATTGATCCACATTAGGAGAAATGGGGGTGGGAGGCAAGTGAATGTGTTCAAAATTAAACTTTTTCCCCAATAAGAGCAGGGTTAGCCAATTCGAGCTGTTTAGAGGAAGAACCTGGTACTGGGCAGCAGAAGCCAGGGGTTCTGGACAAGGAGGCTGACCTGGGTAAGTCACAACCTCTCTGGGCTTCAGTTTTCTCATTTATTCAATAGAAAGGGGAAAATTAGTAGACATACCAGATATAAATTAGTAATCTCTATGTGTTCAAACACCACTAAAATTCTATGACTCTAGGCTAAGTTTCAGCATGAGTATAAAAGAACACAACTATAAAAAGAGAAGGAAATCAAGGGCCTAATATAGAATTACTAATTAAAAAATGGCAAAAATATTCCAGGAGTCACCAAAACGGTTGAAAATATTTCGTAGAAAACTTGCATTCCATAACATACAAACATATGCAGGGCTACTGGTCTTGCAATAACCTACCTAAATGCATACTTCAATATCCAGGCAGAGTAGCTTAATTAGCAGTTTGGGCTACCTCAGTTCTAGTCTCGTTTTACATTAAATGAAAATTTGAAAATAAAGCTCAAGTCCTTTCCATTTCATTTGTGCATTCTGAACAGGTCAAATTACAATGCTAAGGGCAGGGCACGGTGGCTCACACCTGTAATCCTAGCTCTCTGGGAGGCCGAGGCGGGCAGATTGTTTGAGCTCAGGAGTTCAAAACCAGCCTGAGCAAGAGCGAGACCCTGTCTCTACTAAAATTAGAAAGAAATTAATTGGACAACTAAAAATACATAGAAAAAAAAAATTAGCCGGGCATGGTGGCGCATGCCTGTAGTCCCAGCTACTCGGGAGGCTGAGGCAGAAGGATTGCCTGAGCCCAGGCTGTAAGCTAGGATGACGCCACGGCACTCTAGCCCGGGCAACACAGTGAGACTCTGCCTCAAAAAAAAAAAAAATTACAATGCTAAGGCTATACTTTCTTTAACAGAGAATCTTCCTGGTTGAGTCCCACGTTAAAATATTCCCTATTTTTCTCAGCCCTAAACATTTACGTACTTTAAGGAGCCACAGTCATCTCAATAAACACTTTCAATTCCATTAAGCAAGTCCCTTTTTCTGCACACACGTGTTTTAGTTAGGATTTTTTTTAAGATTAAAAATGTTTATTAAAAATATTGCATATCTTTTTTCTCAATTTGTTTTGTTTCTCAAAGCTTCATTTATGTGGAAATCCTTTTCTACATGCTCTACTGGTTTTAAGGAAGTAAATTCACAAATGGTTATAAATGCAGTAATGAAGACTTTTATCAGCCTCTACAAAGCAGGCTGTGTTTCTGAAGCAAACCCCGTATTTGCCAGTAGAGCAGCACATGAAAAGAGTACGGTGGAGCTTTTATTGAAGAATCCTGCATCACAGTCAGCAAAATACTAGATAGATATTTTCTTTCTCTATTTACTTAGTAAAACCTATATAGCAATTATCTAATCCAAAGAGGTTCTGTGAAGATCAATTTCAAGAATGCAAAGTGCTTAAAAACTGTTAAGTACTATAGAAATACAAGTTTTAGAGAAATGAAGAGCATATTTCTCAGGTCAGGCTCAAAAGTCATTCAAATTTTAAAATCATTTTGGACTTTACTCAGGTAAAAATTCCCAACCACTAGTTAAATTATGATACATCCATAAAATGTGAAAAACCATGAGGAAGTATACTATGTGCTGATATGAAAAATCTCCAAGATAAATTAAGAGAAAAAAATAAGATACCTAAGAGTACGTATAATATGTCATCTTTTGTATAAAAGAAAAAGGATAATAAAATGAGCAATTCTGGAGAGGTCCACAAGAAACTAATAACTGAGAAGAAGACAAGTTTGATGGGAGACCAGGGGTAGGAGACTTTTCACAGCACCTCCCCCATTTTTATCAACTTTTGAAAAAATTTACCTATTCAAAAATGTACTACGTATTTTAAAAATTAAATATATATTTTTTAAGTGGCCAGCCTAAGAGCACATAGATGAATCTATTTATCTTCATAGTCTGTATTTTTTCTTCTACATTAACCTACTCTCTAGAGATGAGGTGTAAAAGGATGACATATTCCAC
This sequence comes from Propithecus coquereli, assembly GCF_000956105.1. Taxonomy (NCBI): domain Eukaryota; kingdom Metazoa; phylum Chordata; class Mammalia; order Primates; family Indriidae; genus Propithecus; species Propithecus coquereli. The sequence goes on from NW_012150174.1 coordinate 9,892,442, forward strand.
AGCAATGCACCATGGTACATTAACGGATAAGTGAGATGTTAAGGGCAATAAACGAGTTCAAAAAAGGAGAAATAGTGTGTTCTACAGTGACTTCATAGAGGAAGTAAAATGTAACCTAGGGCCTAAAGGATAAATAAGGATAGCTTTAGGACAGAAATAGAGGCAACTACTATTAATAGAAGAATTTCCACTTTGGGAAACAACATGAGAAAAGTAGTTAATTAATGCAAAGTCCTCGGGGAACAAAAAGAAAACATGATCTCTCCCACACCTATCCTGTTCTCTGCCTTTGGGTTTCATAGATCCTCCAACTAAAGTCCTGGCAGGGGCCATGGATGTCATATTGTCATCTTCTCACTTTGTAAACAATGAGTACCGGCTCAAAAAGATTAAATTTGTTTTTCTTGACTAAAGTTAGTGAGCAGAACTGAGACCAGCTCAGGTTTTGCAATCACTGATCCAATGCTCTCTAGTAATAAGGAACATTGTGTCTTCAGTTCTCTAAAATCAACAACAATGTTCTTTGTATGTGCAGGTGCTTAAATTTAATTCAGTGATCCCACTGAAGACAATTTAGATTTGAACTCTAGACTTTGGCCTTGGACAATTAAACAGCATTCTTGTTAAATACAGAAATAGCTGAATTCAGTGATAATTTTCTTAACCCCCTTTACTTAATTAAGCAAATCATGAGGAAGACAGCACATTATAGTATCAAGGAGCCTGGAGGAGAAGACCTGAGCTCCAGCCCTGGTATTGCTACTTATTCACTTGGCCTCAGTATCCTCACTGTAAAATGAGGACTTGGACTTACCTCTAAAACCTTTAACTGTCAACCCAAACTCATTTCATGAATTCAGCAAAAAGAACTATAATTTAGATCAGAAGTTCAGCTTTGTTAGAGCTTTTTTCATTGTTAGTAAGGTCTAGAAAAGGGAAGTCATCTTCAAAGAAAATAACAAATAATAAGAAATTAATGGCCAGGCGCGGTGGCTCACGTCTGTAATCCTAGCACTCTGGGAGGCCGAGATGGGCGGATTGTTTGAGCTCAGGAGTTCAAAACCAGCCTGAGCAAGAGCGAGACCCTGTCCCTACTAAAAATAGAAGAAATTATCTGGACAACTAAAATATATAAAAATTAGCCGGGCATGGTGGCGCATGCCTGTAGTCCCAGCTACTTGGGAGGCTGAGGCAGAAGGATCGCTTGAGCCCAGGAGTATGAGGTTGCTGTGAGCTAGGCTGACGCCACGGCACTCTAGCCCGGGCAACACAGTGAGACTCTGTCTCGAAAAAAAAAGAAAAGAAATTAATGAAAAAGTATTTCTAAAAGAGGAAAAAACACTGTGTGCTATCTTTAAAACTTTTCACCAGAAATTTTTTAAAAGTCTAGATAATATCTCAAGTTTTTTAAATAAAAAATAAAGTGTACAAGAAACCAAATTTTTGATGGTCAGAATACAAACTAGTAAAAGGAAGCTTCATAAGCTTATACAACAATTTATGCTTTTTGTAGTAGACTCACACTACCCATTAATTTGTCTTAGTCTCTCCACCAGGAGAGTAGATCTTATTGCTATATTTTACAGATGAAGAGGTTCAGTCAGAGATTAGGAGACGTGCCCCAAATCACAGCTCTATGTGTAGTGAAACTGGGACTAGACCCAATTCTCTCACGACAGTGTTCTTTCCATGCTATGCCACTTTCCCGCTCTTTCTGGAAAAACAGATAGCCCTGACTATACAAAGATGACTCTATGGACATACATGCACATAGTTTCTAAGTTGCAATGATGGGCTGGTGCTACCCCAGCCCCACCCTGTCAGTTCTTCCAGGGCCCAAGAAGATGACTGGCACCATTCAGCAGAGCCAAGTTAAATCCAGTGGTGAAGAACAACATGGCCCCTAGAAATCTGGGGCCATTCTCCCTCTGGGAACCCTCATCTCCCAGTACCTGTCTCTGGGGGAAAGGATTCTAAAAGGCAGTAGACCCCTCTCCAGATGAGGAAGCTGAAAAGCAGACCAAGACAAAAGCAGTCAGAAAGAAAGAGGACTACAAAGTCTTGATTTGTAAAAGGACTGCCCTGAATTACTCTAATCAGAGTGTGTTTGCAAGTTTCATGAAAAAGATGAATTTATCCCACTTCAAATGCCTGCTCCTCCAAAGGCCATTCTTTTAGCACCCACATGATTGCTAAGCAACTTTGCTCTCATTTCCCTGATTTGAAGAATAAACTATTGTTACCACAATATAAGATCCATATCCATGCCAGAAACTCATCTCTCCAGTTCCCTCATAGCTGTCTGCTATTGCCTCTGCAGGGCCCCTGCTGACAAGAGATGTCTAATTAACTGCATGAGCCCAGCTCGTGTGGTCTTTTCCTGTTCAGTGGTTTGCCATTTACCCTTTTTAAGCACTTTGCTCCAGCCATCATGAAAATTAAATCAAGGATGATAAACTACTCAACAGTGTTTTAACACACATCAGTGTGTAACAATCACCCTCCTAGATTCTAAAAGGTTCTTTACAATGTGCCCCCCCCATATACCATTTCCCTTTACAGGATGTGCGTAATGGGCAAGATTCAGCACTGAAAAGGGGGGGGGTAGGGATTTCTATTCCAAAAGACTTATCTGAATGGACACAATTATAGAATTATAATTCATAATAGCCAATCTTTTTTTAAAAAATGAAAATTCCTATCTGATTTATAAAATTTCAAGCTAATGGCAAATTACCAGAAAATTCTTCCTAACAATGAACCAGAATGACCAATTTCCTACCACTGCTATGCCCTGCCTTAAGAGCATTGTCTACTAGCAGTCCTGCCCATTACCACATGGAGTCATTTTCCCCTTCCTGACAATATCCTTTCACCCTGCTGGTCACTGCTTAAGTCTGGCTTGATTTCTCTTAAATTATCTTTCTTCTATTAGCCTCGAAAATCTCCAAGTCATCATTGACAACACCCTTTCTCACTCCCTGAGTACAATCAACAATTACCATCTTAGGCACTTTTACCAAATTAATCTTCCAATACTGCTTACATCATGTTATCCTCTTGCCTAGATAAATCATCGAAAGCCAGCCAGGCCTCAGTGATGCATGCCTGTAATCCCAGCTAATTGGGGGGCTAATGTGGGAGGATCCCTTGAGGCCAGGAGTTCAAGGCTGCAGTGCACAATGATCATGCCTGTGAATAGCCATTGCACTCCAGCAGCCTGGGCAACAAAGGGAGATCCTGTCTCTTTAAAAAAAAAAAAAAAAAAAAAAATCAACTTTAACAGGTATAGGCCTAGTAAGACCTTAAAAATCAGAATATTTTTTGTGACCTTTAAAAAAAAAAAAAAAAAAAAAAAATCATCAGATGCCTACAGAAGTAAAAGCCAGGAAGTATCTGAGCTCCACAGTTAAGTCACTCCACAAGCCAATCCACTTTATTTTGCTAGCCTTATTTTTTCCTACCCCTGCACCAACCATACAAATCCAGCCAAAAAGCTTACTCACTGGACTCCAAGCAAACCCTGTACTACACCCCCTTACTACTCTGGGCCTCCACCTCCATTTCTAACAAACATAATGCCATCTCTTTCTGAAACCTTCACCACCAAGATGATCTTTTCCCACTGTTTCCCAAGCAGTCTGTACCTCTTGTGTTATAACTACCACACATGATCTTCCTCTCCCATAAGAGTGTCAATTTCTGAAAGAAAAACCTACATCTTACCCATCATTGCATGCCCACAGCACCTAGCATGCTGCCCAGAATCCCAAAGGTCAATAAATGCTGAATGAATTCTTTCTAAAAATTCTCTTTTAACAGTAAAATCATGATACTTTAATAATAACAACAATCTTAGAAAATATCCTACTCCTATCTCCTTATTTCACAAATAAAAAGACCAGGGCCCAAGACTTGGCCTAAGTAACACAGTAATTAGTAACAAAACAGGGACTCAAACCCAAGTCTCCTGTCTGTCCCACGGTGATGCCCTTTGCTGGGAACATTCTCCTTCTGTCTAGTCACATCCTTCAAGACTGGGTCATTCTTCATAAACTCTAGGAAAGGTTCACTGACCTCCCCTGTCTGATGAACACCTATTCAGAGTTTAATTGTATTCTGTTTCACATGCTAATGGTATCTCAAATACCTAACTATGGCACAATGGGAACAGAAACTCTTGCCTAATATTTTTCTGTATTCCTCATTGTGACTAGCATAGGGCTAAGGGAGGATTCGATAAGAGCAGAACACTTACAGGCAGGTTAAGGCAGGATACCTAACTTAAAGCTATCTGCTGTGATACTGTCCACAGAATATACTCAAATGAACTATAGTATATGCCACTGGGTTACATTCTAACTGAACCACCTTTTTATAAGTTATTTTGGATAATCCACCAACTTAGCCCTCTTGAGAAAGTAAACGGAAAATACTGGTAAGTTGGACCACATAAAAATTTTTAAATTTCCCTTTAGAGAGAAAGATATCATAAAGAAACAACAAAGGAAAATAGCTCCAATATTCAAATCGCTCTTAGAAATTAATAAGAAAAAGATGAACACCTAACAGAAAAATAGACAACGGACACGAATAGAAAATTCACAAAAGAAACTTAATGACTAATAAACATAGGATACCTTCCAAGTTCAGGATGGGATTCCTGGGGCCTTTAACTTTTAGATTGTACAGCCAAGGCATAAAGTTCTTTGTTGTATACTATGTTAGGTATAAGTTTATCTTATTGTTTCTCTACTAAGAACTCTTTTTAAATGTGGTTTGTTATTGTAGCACTTTTTACAACAAAACTAGAACAGTTCCAAACTGTACGTACTGCATGAAGCTTGTCCTCTAAATGGGTTTCTAATTTCTATATGCAATTTTGCATTTTGCAGTGTCCTGTAACTAAAGATTAAATTCCACCCTTTATTTCAAATAAAAATAAATTAAAATAAATAAATATAGGAAAAGATGCTTAACCTCAACAGTAACAAAAAGAATGCAAATTAATAGAGCTATTATTTTTGCCTGAGTAACAATACCTGGTGTTTGAGCAGATATAAAGCAGTAAAGATTGCCAATACTCAACACTGGAGAAGGTACAAAGCATGTGTTCTCGTCCTCGGTAGTACTGACATTTTGCGCTGAATAATTATTTGTTTGGGAGCAGGGCAGGTGTCCTATGCATTGTAAGATGTTTAGCAGCATCCCTGACTGAAAACATTAAAATATCTCAAATATCTGTGAATATAAAAATGGTTAAATAAAGCATGATGTATCAACATAATGAAATAGTTCATAGCCATTATAAAGGATGGGATGCATTAATATAGAAAGATGAGCCTAACACAATGGTTAAGAAAGTAGGTTACACAAGCATATGAAATATGATCCTATTTATATAAAATGACATATATGCCTGTGCATATGCACATGTGTGTATGCATGTGTGTGCATGTTAGGAGGGGAAGATATCAGGAAAGACATTCACTAAAAAGTTAATTGTATCTGCCTTTGGTAGCAGAATTTTGAGTTTTACCTTTGCCTCTACACTTTAATGTGTTGTTTGAATATTCTATGTATTATCTTTATATATAATCAGAAAAAAATGAAGCTTCTATATTCATGGAAAATAAAAAATTAAATAGGGCTGACAGGGCCGGGCGTGGTGGCTCATGCCTGTAATCCTAGCACTCTGGGAGGCCGAGGCGGGCGGATTGTTTGAGCTCAGGAGTTCGAAACCAGCCTAAGCAAGAGCGAGACCCCGTCTCTACTAAAAATAGAAAGAAATTAATTGGACAACTAAAAATATGTAGAAAAAATTAGCCGGACATGGTGGCACATGTCTGTAGTCCCAGCTACTTGGGAGGCTGAGGCAGGAGGATCGCTTGAGCCCAGGAGTTTGAGGTTGCTGTGAGCTAGGCTGATGCCACGGCACTCTAGGCCGGGCAACAGAGTGAGACTCTGTCTAAATGAATGAATGAATGAATGAATGAATGAATAAATAAATAGGGCTGACAGTTTGCTATGTCTGAATGTGTCCCCCAAAATTCATATGTTGAAACTTCATCACCAGTGAGACAGTATTTTTTTTTATTTCAGCATATTATGGGGGTACAGATGTTTAGGTTACGTATGTTGCCCTTGCCCACCCCCCAAGTCCAAGTTTCAAATATGTCCATCCTTTGGGTGGTGCGCATTGCACTCTTTGTATATGCAAATACCCATCCCCTCCTCCCTCCTCCCCCCTGCCCCCTCCCCCCTGCCCAACATCCAATAGATGTTATTCTTATATGTGCACTTATGTGTTGACCAGTTAATACCAGTTTGATGGTGAGTACATGTGGTACTTGTCTTTCCATTCTTGGGATACCTCACTTAGTAGAATGCGTTCCAGCTCTATCCAGGAGTATACAAGAGGTGCTATATCACCACTGTTTCTTAAAGCTGAATAGTACTCCATGGTATACATATACCACATTTTATTAATCCACTCATGTATTGATGGACACTTGGGTTGTTTCCACATCTTTGCAACAGTGAGACAGTATTAAGAGGTGGGATCTTTATGAAGTGATTAAGTCAGGGAGGCAGAGCCCTCCTGGATGGGATTAGTGACCTTATAAAAGAGGTTGAAGGGAGCACCCTAGTCCTTTTTGTCCTTCTGCCACGGGAGGATACAACAACAAGGCATCATCTTGGAAGCAGATGCCCTCACCAGACACTGAATCTGCTGGCACCTTGATCTTGGACTTTCCAGCATCCAGAACCGTGAGAAATAAATTTCTATTGTTTATAAATTCCCAGTTTGTGGTATTTTGTTATAGCAGCAGGAACAGACTAAAACAGGGTTCCCTCTAGAAAGTACCAATAGAATTACAAAATGTGAAGAGATCACTGTAGGACTATAAAGTTGATGAAATTAACTCACGTGAATTACAAAGAAGTATATTTTGCCATTTCCCTTGAAGCCACACTAATGAGCAAAAATGTTTCCCAATCTGGGACCACCTCTTTAGATTCCAACCCCCCACTGAAATATAGCACAAAGAAATGTCTTTAAGAAGATTAAATCATTTGTGAGAGATTTAACTCCAGTAAGCTTTGCTATCTCTCTCATTACTCTGTAACTTCCTTAAAGAGAGGGTCTGCATTTTATCCATCTGTATTTTAAACTTAATAAAGTACCTAATGAGTGAGATGTTCAACAAATGTTTGCTAAATGAGTCCTATTTAAGAATTTTCAAGAATTTTTTTCTTTTCTTTTTATTTTATTTTGCACCTCCACCATCTTTATCTAGAACTGAGTCTTTGAATTTATTTTACTATACTACCATGTTTCTGGGAAGAATTTTTAAATGGAATCTAATTCAGATCACTTTAAGAGTTAAAAAAAGAAAGAAAGAAAAACAATGCCTCCATTAGTTATTAACACCACCAGAACCAGTCAAGCCTAACTCATCTGGCCTAAGATCTAGTAAAGCAGTCTAATTCCTTAAACTTCAAGTATAGACTTCTGAGGAAAGGACACAATAAGAATTAACAAGCATGTATGAGAAAAGACTCTATAAAAGACAAGAGAGAAATTAGGTAACTGCTGCCCAGCTACAAGGAATGTGGTTAGCTGACAGCCTCCAGCTACCTCAGGGTTCACGTCAGCCAATGGCCGAGCAGGGTGGTAGGATCGCTTTGCCCCAACGAGGGATTCCCTTAACAGGCAATCTTTGCTCCAGAGATCCTGGTTTTTCCAAGTCCTTATTATGGTCTGACAGCTTCTTTTCCCAAACCTGCTTCCTTTCCCTCGCCCCACAAGTGTTTCTCCCCTATAACCCTTTTGCATTCCTAACACTGTCTCAGTATGTGCTTCCTAGAGAACACAACCTGGGATGGATATCTTCTGGCCAAGTCACTTTCACAAATTTCTAACAGGTGGCAGTTGGGATCACCCCCTCCTCTTAGATGATTTGTGGTCCCATGACATACCAACTTCTAAGTTCTTCAAAGGTGCCTTTATGGGGTCCCCACATCCCTCGCCCCTCATTCTCCCAATCTAGACATTTCCAAAGGGCCAATTTTCAACCCTGAGTTCTTCTTTCTCCTTTCTGACAACTTTAAGTCACCTCTATTCTAATGACTCTCAGATCTCTTTCTGATCTTAACCTCTCCAATAAGCTCTGGTTTATGTCACTAACCAGTACTAGAGATTTCTATTCTAAATCTGCCTCATATCTAAAAGATCCAAAGGAGAGCTCATCACCTTTCTCCCCAAAACAGGTTTGCCACCCTGATTCTGACTTTGGTATCACCATTCCCTTAACAACAGAACTGTAGACTTTCCTCTTCCTGTATCTCTTTATCTTACAGTTTGTCTTCTTTCTGGATCTAATTCAACCCAGCCAATGCCAACTCCTCTCTCTACTGAGCTGCTGTGTCAACTTCAGGCTAACCAGAGAGCGTGAGTCGAGGGAAACAAGGCTTCTCACCTTCAGTACACCAGGTTGCATTCTGCCCTCTGAGGCCCTGACAAACTGTTGCTGTTGCACAGAAACCGCTCCCCAGGATGTGACCATGGTAAACATATCAAGCTAACAAGGTTCAGTTAGAAGGGTACACCTCGAAGACTCTGTCTGCTACCCTACATTTTACAAACGAGGAAACTGAAGCCCAGCAAAAAGAGAAGTGACTTCCCATGGCCACAAAAGTAATGGAGCACAGATAGATAGGTCTCCTGACTCCCCAACCAGTGTTCTCTCTCTTGATACTTCCTCCAAGGGATCTGCTTTCCAAATCTTTCATCATGGTGTGCTTATAGAGGAATTTCACACATCCTTTTCAATTTAGTGATAACTGTCTCCTTTAGGAGACAAAAAGCATTCTCTGACCTAACCCCTCCAATCCTCACCCCAAGCTAGGTAGATTCCCTTACTCAGAATTCCCCAATTCTGTCCACTTTCCTTATCTCACCACATTTGAATTGCCAGTTTGCTCATCTGATTACTCATAAGATCTAAGTTCTGTAAGGGAAGGGTATAAATTCCCATGGCCACCACTCCTGTCCAGCACTCACCAACTTACCCAGATTTCACAGCAGCCCCCTAACTTGTCTCCCCATCTCCAGCCTCTCATCTCCAGTCATCATATCCACATCACCAGAATAATTTTAAAACCATACTTCTGCCATATATCCACTCAAAATCTTTTAATGACTTCCCTTCCTCATAGGATCACTTCTGAACTAGTCATTCTAATATTGACAGTCAGTCAACAAATACATATTAACCATCTTCTGTGTAAGAACATTCAAAGATATCTAAAATGCAGCCCCATCTCTCTTTAAATCCTAATCCTCCACTACGACTCAGAACATTCTACTCCACCCTTAGTATTTCCTTTCTGTTCACAAATACTACAACTTTAGGCTCTTGCTCTCATTTACAATGCTACTGCCTATTTGCCACCTTTCTGTGTCTATACTAAACAAGATCTGCCCATTCCCTCAAGAAACAGCTGCCGTTCTACCTCATCCATGAAACTCTCCTTGTCTGCAACAGTTTGCATTTTTCTATTTCCTTTGAATGCCTACAGCACCAATAGAAATGTAATGCAAATCACATATGGAATTTAGAATTTTTAAAACCACATTTAAAAAGTAAAAGGAAACAGGTAAAATTAATTGTAATGATATATCCAACATATTATAATTTCAACAGGCAATCAATATTTAAAAATTACTAAACAGATATCTTACCTTTTTTTGGTACTAAGTCTTTGAAATCCAGCATATATTTTATACTTATGGTACATTTCAATTCAGACTCACCACTTTCCAAGTGCTCAATAGCCAAATGTGGCTAATGGCTAACACTGGATGGCATAGCTTAGAGCACTCATTTTCCACACTCTCTAGAACTTGCTTATATATTGTGTTGTTGTAGTCATTTCATGTATTATCTTCTTGACTAAACTGTATGCTCCTCAAGGTAAAAAACGATGTTGCATATTTTTTTCTTCCCCAGAGTACCTAACAAAAAGTGTTCAGCAGACTGAAACCTTCAAGTTCATATAATGTTTTGTAGACTAGTTTTCTTTAACATGAGTGTTCAGTAGGAAATAAGTGGCTAGAATGTTGTATTGTCACACATAAAGGTTGTAACATCTGTTCAAGCATGCATGTTGTTGTATGTCTTATCATTCCCATTTAATGATTATCTTAAAATACAAAAAGCAAAGCAAGTTTCCCAAAGTCAACCAGGTAAAGGACCTCAGAATTACAATCTAGTCCAATCTACTAACAGTCTGGTGCCCTATTACCTAATAGCATTTCTCAAATCATCACGGAAAATTATCACTGAGACTGGAGTCTGCTGCCCACGAAACTCCTACTCTCAACTTCAGTGTAACAGCCATCTGGCTGAGCATCCGCCATCCTAGGAAATGAAAGAATTGGTGGGGATGTGCTGTCTGGCAAGACAGATACTGCCCCATCCTCCCAGAGCTGCCTATCCAGCTATATTGTCCATACGAGCAGAATAACTTTTATACTAACTAGTGTCACTTCTGGCTAGTACACCATGCCCACATATACCATTCTCTTCATCGAAATCAAATGTTGTAAACATGGCCAGATGTGGTGGCTCACACCTGTAATCCCAACACTTTGAGAGGCCAAGGCCAGAGGATTGCTTGAGGCAACATAGTGAGACCCCACCTCTAAAAAAAAAAAATTATCCGGGTGTGGTGGCTCACATCTGTAGTCCCAGCTACTCAGGAGGCTGAAGTGGGAGAATCACTTGAGCCCAGGAGTTTGAGGTTACAGTGATCTATGATGGTGCCACTGCACTCCAACCTTTGTGACAGAGCAAGTCCCTGTCTCTAAAAAAAAAAAAAAAATGTTGTAATGCTAATTACTCCTAAAGAAGCAAAAGATATAGAAGACATACAAGAGTCCTAAAATGAAAAAATGAGTTTTTCCAATATTGCAGAAATCTCTCCCTAACCACAAGATCTCCTTATATGAAATTCAAGTATATGCAGATTCCCTCCTAAATATCTTTCTTTCCCTCAATTGCTAAGAGCTACACTTTGAAGTAGACAGACTTTGAGTAAAAAAAAAAAAAAAAAAAGGAGAAACATGAAGATGGAAAGAGAAGAAGGAAATAATGCAAAAGGTAGAGCAGAAAAATCATTTTATGAAATGCAGCCTTGGGGAAGATAAAGAAAGCTGAGGCAGAGGGCCACCTTAGGCTTATGTTGTGGGAAGGGAACAGGGACATGCATAGTTAGAGGGACCAAGGAGGCAAGTCAGAGTACTCAGCAGAGTTCTGATGTGCTAATTATCATCACTGATGGACTACGGTATTGTAATAACCCTCATGTAGGGAGGGAATGAGAAATACCTATTGAGCGATGACAAGCCAAGTAAGTGGGAAAAGGTCACCCAAAGCCTCTTCCGTCTCTAGCTTCATTACAGTGGTCCCTCTGGAACTCCAGTGAGACCCAAAAGGAAATATGAAATGCGGATCAGGAAAGTTAAGAGCTGAGTCACAAGATCAGAACCATACTGGCTATTAAGATGGAGGGCCAGATACAAAAAAGTACCTCACGGTTTGCACAGTATCATCAATAAAAGTGTACACGTATTTCAAAAAAACCACAAAAATTTCCAAGTGATTTCACTGAAAAGTTTCTAGCAAGTAAGGAACAGAAAATAGAAATAACCCATAATTCATTATTATTTTTTTCTTTTTTTTGAGACAGGATCTTGCTCTGTCGCCCAGGCTCAAGTACAGTGGCTCAATCATAGGTCACAGTAAATTCAAGCTCCTAGGCTCAAGCAATCCTCCTTGAGGTTACAGTGATCTGCTTCAGCCTCCCAAGCAGCCAGGACTA
>NW_012150174.1:9905810-9908586 GCF_000956105.1 Propithecus coquereli
GCTTGAGCCCAGGAGTTTGAGGTTGCTGTGAGCTAGGATGACGCCACGGCACTCTAGCCTGGGCAACACAGTGAGACTTTGTCTCGAAAAAATAATAATAATAATAATAATAATTTAAAGATAATTTTTAAACATCAGTAGAGGAGAAAATAATTATTGTCTCTACTTCTACTTCAAATAACATGCCCCATTCCTGTTTCGATTATGACTTCCGCAACTTTACACCATAACCTAAAAGTAACAATGTCTGTTTCAGATGGCATACTAATAACATTTCCTAGGATATAGAATCCACACACAAATAAATGTACCTTATTAAAAAAAACATACAGTCAGCCCTCTGTATTCCTGGGTTCCACATCCACATATATTCAACTAACAGTGGACTGAAAATATTCCCAAAAAAAAAAAAAATTGCATCTGTACTTTACATGTGCAGCCTTTTTTCTTGTCATTCATTATTCCTTAAACAACATAGCAAAACAACTATTTACACAGCATTTACATTGCATTAGGTATTATAAGTAATCTAGAGATGATTTAAAGTACACAGGAGGATGTGCATAAGTTATATGTAGATGCTACACGATTTTATATCAGGGTCTTGAGCATAGATTGCCAAGAAAATGCCCAAAGAGATTACAGGGAATGTGGAAGAGGTAGAAAGAATCAAGATAAGGAAAAGGGATACAGAAGTGGTTCTCTTTTTGGGGGCAATTGTGAGTGAGAGGGTTAATGAAGACTCAAGAAGATTCTGACCTGCAATGAACTTATGCCTAGTTGTTTTAACAAGGAAACATCACTGTGACTAGACAACCACTGAACATGTTTCCACTGTAGCTTATGTACATGACAAGTGGTTTTTAAAATCTGTGTACTATAGTTCTATTTTACCGATAAGCTGAATAAAAGTGTACGTTTGCAAATGTGATATTTTAAGATATATATACATATAGGTTTTTGTCCACAGTTCCTGGCTCAATAACTCCCATACCCCTTACTGTAGTGTTGGGGCACTTTAGGCCTCAGAAAACAGAATTCTCTCTCTGAGCTTATCCTGCCCTCCCTTCACCTGGTCCTTTTTCTCCCCAAGGCAGACCTTAAAAACTAGAAATACACTCTAATCTTCCTCCACTTTTCTTCCTGGGAGCTGACCATAAAGAATTCTCTGACCAACCTTGTCTGATTATGGGCCATAAGACCCCCATTTCAGAAGGGGTCCTGTCCCATACCCTGGAGGAAGGAATGCTGCACAGAGAGGTCAAAAGGAATCTCAGCAGACATGCCTTCCTGGGTTTCCCTACTCAGTCTGTTATTATGACATCATATTCTTTTCATCTAATCATATTTCTACATGGTTGTCCATGCTTTAATCATGCCTATCCAGTGAAGTCTCCATAAAAGGCCCAAGCTTACAGGGTTCAGGGAGTTTCTGAAAAGCTGAACACATGGAGGCTCATATGAAGGTTAACAAGAACTCATCCACATGCCAGGAGGGTGGTACATCCCAACTCCATGGGGACAGAAGCTCCTGAGTTCATTTGTTTGTGACCCTTCCAGACCTCGCCCTATGCATCTCTTCAATTGGCTGTTTATTTGTATCCTTTAAAATATCCTTTGTAATAAACCAGTAAACATAAACGTTTCTCTGAGCTCTGTGAGCCACTCTAGCAAATTAGTCAAACCCAAAAGAAGGGGTCATGAGAACTCCAACTTGAAGCCAGGCGGTCAGAAATTCCAGAGGGCCAGACTTGCAACTGGTGGGAAGGGAGGGAAAGTCTGTGGGACTGAGGCCTCAATCTGTGGTATCTGATGTTATCTCCAGGTAGATACTGTTGGAATTGTAGTGGAAGACACCCAGCTAGTGTCCAATGAAGAAATGACTGCTTGCTTGGTGTGTGGAGAGAAACTCCCATACATTTCATCACAGAAGTCTTCTGTGTTGATTGTTGTTGAGTGAGAGCAGAAGAAAAACAGTTTGTGTTTTTTCCACTCATACAACAGTTAAATGATATCTTTATTATGCTGCCAATTTTTTTCTTTGGATTATATTTCAAAATGTATTTAGATGGTGTTTTTGTTTTATTCAAAAATATGCTATTAGTTAATAATAAAAATTAGGTATAAAAATAAGCTTTGTACATACTACAGTAGAGGCCTTCAAGGCCAATGTTTACTAATTATGGCAGTGACTCAAACACATTTATCTAAATTCAGTATTACATTACAAAATAAATCTTCTTAAAAGTAAGAAATATATTTATTCCCAAAATGATGCCAATACTGTATACTTTTTACAACTTCTCTTTATGGAAAAAATATGTAGTTTATGAGCTATGAAATGGAAGAATCAACCTCATTACTTTATAAATTCCAAATATATATATATATACACACATATATATGTATATATGACAATAGCACTAATAAATTAACTCTCAAAGATAATGGATCATGTTTTCCTTAAAACTCTCTGCTCCTTCAGCTCCAATGTTGCCCCAAAGTGGTTCTTATCTGATCCCCTTCTTCTCATCACCTACTCTATCCATTCCCCAAGACTATCAATGGCTCTTTTCTCTCCCTTTTCCAAGCTTCAACGACTAGATTCTGTACTGACAGCCTACACTTCCCAAAAACATCATCTCCAGTTGAACATCCACCCACAAAGGACCTAAAAAAAAAAAAAACCTCTACATGCTCAAAACTAACTATATCATTTCTTCTCTGTATAGTTCCTCTCATAACTTTCCCCAATCTATTTCTTTTTTTTTTTTTT
>NW_012150174.1:9910403-9919268 GCF_000956105.1 Propithecus coquereli
ACAAACTGGGATTTAACACCTCCTGCCAGGCACGCTGTCAAGCAAACTCTGGACAGCTGGTGCCGTGGCCCACGCCTGTAATCTAGCACTCTGGGAGACCAAGAAGGGAGAATGGCTTGAGCTCAGCAGTTCAAGACCAGCCTGAGCAATAGCGAGACTGTCTGTACTAAAACTAGAAAAAGTAAGCCAGGCGTGGCAGCACATGCCTGTAGTCCCAGTTACTCAGGAGGCTGAGGCAGGAGGATCGCTTGAGTCCAGCAGTTTGAGGTTGCAGTGAACTATGATGACACCACTGTACTCTAGCCAGGGCATCGGAGTGAGACCCTGTGTCAAAAAAAAAAGAAGACCCAGCTCTGTGCTATCTATAACAAAACCACTTTAAATAAAGTGGTATAGGTAAGTTAAAAGTAAAAACAGTAAAAAGTAAAATGCAGCTCTATTCATAATCCCCCAAAACTAGAAATAAACAAATCTTCAAGGGTGAACAGACAAAACCATGGCATGTCTATACAATGGAATATTATTTAGCAATAAAAAAGTTATTGGTACACAGAAGATAGATGAATTTCTAAGGCTTAATGCTGAGTAAAAATGACCAATTTCAGCCGGGTGTGGTGGCTCACGCCTGTAATCCTAGCACTCCGGGAGGCTGAGGCAGGAGGATCACTCAAGGTCAGGAGTTCAAGACCAGCCTGAGCAAGATTGAGACCCCATCTCTACTAAAAATAGAAAGAAATTAGCTGGACAACTAAAAATATACAGAAAAAATTAGCCAGGCATGGTGGCACATGCCTGTAGTCCCAGCTACTTGGGAGGCTGAGGCAGAAGGATTGCATGAGCCCAGGAGTTTGAGGCTGCTGTGAGCTAGGCAGAAGCCACACTGCACTCTAGCCCAGGCAACAGAGCAAGACTCTGTCTCAAAAAAAAAAAAAAAATGACCAATTTCAAACTGCTACATACTATATAACTCCATTTATATGGCACTGTGGAAAAGCCAAAACTATAGCAATTAGAACAGATCAATGGTTGCCAGCAGTCAGGGGTGGGGGGAAGGTACGGCAGCAAGAGGGAGCCTTTTGGGATAAGGGAACTGAGGAAACCCTGGTTGTGGTGGTAGTTATATGAATCTATACATGTGTTAAAACTCATAGAACTGTAGACCAAAAAAGTCGATTTTACTTTGTTAATTTCTTAACATAAAGTAAAATAAAAATTCAGTGGATGATCTCCATGGACTCTTAGAAACTATGAGTCTATGAATAAGAAAAAGAGAGGAGGGAAAAAAGAAGACAAGGGAGAAAGCTAAATCCTACTGGCATAAAAGCCACTACTCACAAGAACCTTCATATGTACAAAGCAAACCCAATCTTCAGAAATTCCTTCCCAGAAGGGTTTTCTTAGCGAAAACCAGACATTCAGATCCAAAATGTGTACATTTGAAAATGCCTGTGACTGGCTCTTCTCGCCTGTTCCTATATTTTATACTTTCAAGAAGTTGCCAATTTCTCCTGGCTAAGTGCCACTTTCCCTGCTCGGGGTTACTCAATTTGCAAGCATCACTTTATTTGTACCTTATACTCTCACTTAGTGATGGGATCTTTGGCAGTCACAATAACGACTCTGCAAAGCACTCGCCTTTGCAGGGTGCCAGAAAGATCAGTGCTCCTCACCCGGAACTAAGGTCCCTGTGGGACATTGCTCACCCTCTCGACTAGTTCCAGACGTGAAGACGCTGGGCGGGGAGGTTTTCTCGAGTCAGAAAGCATGCCTCACCGCCAAAGCCACTCAGAGGCGGAGGACGCTGGAAGCCGGGCTCTGGGGCATTTCTCCCTCCTCTGACCTGCCCTGGCTCCTCAGTTGCAGGGGGATGTTTTGACGAGGGCCCCGGTGTGGGGACGTGGGCTGGAGAAGACTCTGCCCAGTGAGCTTGGGCAAGTCCCTTCCTCTCTCCGAGGGAAATCTGGGAAGGTCGTCTAAAGGAGCCTCCCACTGCCCCCTTAGAGTTCAAAACTTTCTGGGCCCCCGGCGCCAACAGGGAACCACACTCGCCGCTCACATACCCCGCCCCGGCCTTCCTCGCTCCACTCACCCCCCGACCCGCGGGAACTAACACACCCGCCTGAGGGCACAGCCCGAAGGCAAGAGGAAAGCAGAAAACACCAAATCCCGGTCTCTGCACCCTCCACCCCAAGCAGGCCTCCGGCCGCAATACGACTCGGCCCGCCCCCCCGCTGCGGTCACGGCCCGCGGGTCCGGCTTCCACTCAGGGGAAGTGGAGAGCGCGCCGGCAAGGGCCGGGCTAGGGGCCCGGACGGGGGGCGCCCACCTTGAGCTGAGACTTGGAGACCTTGCCGCTGTGGTCCAGGTCGAGCGCGGTGAAAGCGTGCCAGATGGCCTTGAGCAGCTCGTCCTTCAAGCCCCCCATGGCCGTGGCTCTGCTGCCCCGACTGCCCCTCAGCGCCTCCGCCGCCCCTCAGCCTGCGCCGCCACCGCCAGCCGCGAGGTCACCTGACCTCGGCAGCCCCGCCCCCTCAAGGCCCCGCCCCCCCTCCGGCGCCTGCCTGGAGCCGCGCGCTCTCTAGCTGGAGCGCAGGTCCACAGGTCCGGTTGCTCCTGCTGGTGGGAATGCTTAGACTTCTGCCCTGGGCAGGACAGTAAACACCATTCCGAATCCCCCTAACGTTTCCCAGACCAGCTCAGGCCATTTTTGGTGCTCTTGTACACCCGAAACCAATGCCCCCCATCCCGAGAAAAAAACATGAGAGACGGGGTAAGCAGCCTGCTTAGCTCCAGCCGGCGTCCCGCAGTGAAAAAGGGAGTCCTGGTCCTGCCCTGAGGACGGATTCACTGTCTGAGGAGGCCGAACAAGACCCGAAAAAGTCCCCTTAGTGGGGCTCAAATGCTAGGGCAGTCCCAAGTGAGGAAAATGCGGGGTTGGGGGAACCAGGGAGGACCTCTGAGGGAAGTTGGTGCGTTCATTTTGCAAACGTTTATTGACAGCACAGAGACGAGGTTGAGGTGAGTTAGAAATCAGAGGGTCCGGCAACCTTTTCGTTCTAACCGCAGCTCTTGAGGGTCAGTTCACATCTTATGAAGGGTTTGACCGGGGGAATGCTTCTGTCCCTGGTGTTTCTGTCCTTGTATAACAGGAGATAAGGGAGGGAAAGAACTCAGCAAATGACTCCACCATCTAACTAATAAGAGTGGGTGAGCCAGGCCAGGCGCAGTGGCTCACACCTGTAATCCCAGCACTTTGCAAAACTGAGGCAAGAGTATGATTTGAGGCCAGGAGTTGGAGAGCAGCCTGGGCAACATGGCAAGACCCCATCTCTACAAAAAAAAAAAAATTTTAAATTAGCTGGTTGTGGTGCCAGAAGCCTGTAGACCTAGCTACTGGGGAGGCTGAGGCAGGAGGATCGCTTGAACTCAGGAGTTTGAAGCTGCAGTGAGCTCTGATGGAGCCACTACACTCCAGGCTTAGCGACAGAGTGAGACTCTGTCTCAAAAAAAAGGGTTAGGCCGTGTATTTAATAAAAGAACTTATGCAAACCTAGAAGAGTGTCCTCCTGATCGTAGCTGTTCAATTAATGTCTGTTCACAATGGTCATTGAGCTCCTTGGGCTCAAATTTTCCATGTATAAAATGAGCATTGGCTGCACCAGATGTTCTGGAAGAGTTCTAGCATCCTAGGATAATGACTATTGCTAATTCGGGTCTGATTAAGTCACCAAGCATCTCTTCTCCAATCTCCAAGGAGTCACATGCATCTCCTCTCCAGTCCTAGCCTAAATCTGGACAATATGGAGAGAAGAATAAATATGAAGAGTTTACAAAACGATGTGGTTCTCAAATAAAGTTTGGTTTTGTTTGCCTTTATGTTCCTTAATGCATACATATATACCTTAAGAAAAAAGGAAAAAATCTTCATAAGAAAGGGATGTTTGGAAAGAGTAGGAAAAGAAGGAGCTTCCTCAATGAGTTTGAGGTCAGAAGGAGACCTGATGGGGCAGAGGAGAAGATGGCCCCATTGAAGGGAAGGGGCAGAAGCAAAGGGAATGTCAGCCCCTCACTGTGGCAGCCCTGAGAGTTCCGCTTCATTTCATCACCATTTGTCAGGACTTATCTTGTCCTACTACAGTCCATTTCTATCATTTATCTTCCCCAATTCCAGCCCAAGTCTACCAGTCAGCAAAAATGCATGGTTTAACTTCTAATTTCTTCACACCCACTCAGCTTCCCCTGCACAGTGACAAAAAAGAAACTCTCCTAATTCTCAAGGTTCAGCTTAACCACTAGATGACACTCCTTCTCTCTCAGTATCTGAAAGCACCAAACATATTTCAAAGCCTTTTTTGATCACATGACGAGGACATTCTGGACTTCCAAATTCCTCCTTTTCCATAATCCCCATTCTCACAATCCAAACAAATTTTAAAGCAGCATGATGTCATGAAAAGAGCCATGCTTTAGAATCTAACATATTATATTAGTTATTAATTGCTGTGTAACCAATTAACCCAAAATTTAGCAGCTTAAAACAAATATTATCTCATATTTTCTGTGAGTCAGTAATTTAGAAACAACTTAGCTTTATAGTTCTGGCTTGAGGTCTCTTGGAAGGTGGCAGTTAAAATATGGGGCTATAGTCATCTAAGGGGAGGCTGGTGCTGGAGAATCTACTTTCAAGATGGTTCATTCATGCGGACTGGGTGCTCACAGAAGACCTCAGTTCCTCCTAATGCGGGCCTACCCTCAGGCTGCTTGAATGTCTTTACAACACAGCAGCTGGCCTTCAAGTGATTCAAGAAAGAGAAAGGTGGAAGCTGAAACATCTTTTATGATCCAGCCTCAAAAGTCATTCACAGCCAGGTACAGTGGCTCACACCTGTAATCCCAGCACTTTGGGAGGCCCAGGCAGGAGAGGATCACATGAGATCAGGAGTTCAAGACCAGCCTAGACAATAAAATGAGACTCCCGTCTCTACAAAAAAGTTTAAAAGTTAGCCAGGCATGGTGGTGTGCACTTGTAGTCCTAACTACTCAGGAGGCTGAGGCAGGAGGATATTTGAGCCCAAGAGCTCAAAGTTATAGTGAGCTATGATAGCACTACTGCATTCTAGCCAGGCAACAAAGAAAGACCCTGTCTCAAAAAAAAAAAAAAAAATTCACCACCATTTTTCATTGCTCAGGTCAAATCTATTTAATGTGGCAGGGAAACTACAAAAGATCATGAGCATGAATACCAAAAGGCAAGAATCACTAGGGATCATCTTGGTAGTTGGCTACCACACAGATGTGAGGCAGAATCCAGGTTTCCCCATTTATTCACCTATAAGTAAATAAGAGGCTTCATTTCCTCATATGCAAAATGGGGATGCTGAATATCTTACAAACCTGATATGAGGCTTAACTGAGAGGCTAGTATGTGTGAAACATAGTATCATGGTATCTGACAACTACTGATGTTTGGCTCATGTGGTGGTTTTGTACTTTGTCAATTTAGCTAAACTGGAATTTGGTTCCCCAAATGTCCCTTCCCAGTATGGTTCCAGGATAGAATTGGCCACAGGAGAAATTTGTGTGAGATTTGGAAGGAGCAAGTGAAGCAGCAGTCCTCATGCTCTGAAAGTTGACGTGTGGTACCAGATGCCACCGCAGATCATGCAGTTGTTACTGGTCCAATAACACGCTTTGTTGGTGCAGAGCATCAGCTGGCCCACAGCTCCTCCAGCTCCCGACAGATTTCCTATTTCAGTTTCTCTAAGCCCTGGGATAAGGCACATGTGTAGTTCCATGGTAAGGGCATTTGCTTATGCTACAGATCACATGTTCATCCATGTGTGAGATGGCTGTGAGTTCCATTTTGTCCCTGAGGGCTCCAGTTAATTCTGTGGAGTCTAGTGTGTCCTCACTCTCCCCTAATTCAATCCATCTTTTCTTCCTGGCTGCTAGCCCTGATGACCTAGCAATTTCAGGCCCATTACTGGATGCAGAGGCAACAGCCCTCCATAGAATTCCTCACCAGCTTTCCTTTGTGATCCCTGGTTAGTGACTTTTTTCTCATCAATCAGCCATCTCCTTTCAGACCTTTTCTTCCCTAGCTTCTTCTGCAATTGTGTTGTATCTAATTCCTACAATAAATCCTGTATTCCATAATGGTGCTCCTTCCCTGATCAGCCCCTAACTGATACTGAAATTGGTAAAGTTAGAAAAAACCATGTGCCATTGGGTTTGGACAGAGGTGGGTGCTCAGGTGAAGCCTTGAAGGACAGTGAGGGAACTGTTATTGAAAGTTGGTGTTATGAGCATGTGTCCCCAAAAAATTCATATGTTGAAGTCCTAACCCCTAGTACCTCAGAATGTGGTCTTATTTGGAGATAGGGTCCTTACAGAGGTAATCCAGTTGTTATACAATGAGCTCATTAGGATGGGCCCTAATCCAATACGACCGGTGTCCTTATAAAGTGAGAAAATTTGGACATAAACGCGAATGTACACAGGAATAATTCCATGTGAACATGAAGGCAGAGATCAGGATGATGGGTCTAGAATCCAAGAAATGCCAAATATTGCCAGAAAACCACCAGAATCAGGGAGAGAGGATGGGACAGATTCCTCCTTACATCCCTTAGACGGAACCGAACCTGCCAACACCTTAACCTTGGACAATAAATTTCTGTTGTTTAAGCCACCCAGTTTGTGGTACCTTGTTACACAGCCCTAGCAAACTAATACAGTTGGATAAAAGGTGACCCTATTATGATAGTGACAGAAAGTTTGGCAACACTGTGGTCTGAGGTAATATAAAAAAATAGAAAGTGTAGTGGGTATAGTGGCATGCACCTGTAGTCCCAGCTACACAGGAGGCTGAGGTGGGAAGATCACTTGATCCCAGGAGTTCAAGGCCAGTCTGGGCAACATAGTGAGACCCAATTTCAAAAAGAAAAGAAAGGTTATCTAATGAAAAATAGAAAGGTCACTTATTAATCTTGTGGATTTAGCTAAGAAGATTTCCAATCAGAATGTCGAAATTGCCAAATAAGAAGAGAGTTGAACTAAAGAAGGAATTGTTTAATTTTCATGTAACATTTAGAGGGAAAATAAAAAAGCCAAGATTTACTAGGTTCAAAAGTAAACCTGTTTCTAATCTATAGTTTCTCCCAGCAAAAGATTCTCACAGCAGGAGATGGCCTAATAGCCAAGATAAATCCAGTACACTTCAAGTAAAGTATGGCCTCTGAGTACAAGTAACCTCAGAATTTGTTTTGCTTTGTTTTTGAGACAGAGTCTCACTCTGTTGCCCAGGCGGTAGTGCCATGGTGTCAGCCTAGCTCACAGCAACCTCAAACTCCTGAGCTCAAGCAATCCTCCTGCCTCAGCCTCCCAAGTACCTGGGGCTACAGGCACGCACCACCATGCCCAGCTAATTTTTTCTATTTTTAGTAGAGACGGAGCCTCACTCTTGCTCAGGCTGGTCTCAAACTCCTGAGCTCAAGCTATCCTCCCACCTAGGCCTCCCAGAGTGTTAGGATTACAGGCATGAGCCACGGCTCCCGGCCAATCTCAAAAAACAGCTGTAAAATTGAAGGGCATGCTTCATGCACACTCCCAGTTAGACAAAAGGCTTTAGAAATTTTAAGAGCACTATCTCAAGAGTATCTTGAGTCTAAATCACAGAGAGAAAGAGGACTGTCTTTAAAAGACTTTAGGGTGTGGCTTTTGTCTAATAGCATGAACCTCAATACTATTAATAGAAAACCCATGTTTTTAAGAGAATTGTATTGGTAGAACACCATCAACTTGGACTGAAAGAAACAGAGATGGCTCAAAATGAAAAGAGGGCCAGGTGTGGTGGCTCATACCTGTAATCCCAGCACTTTAGGAGGCCAAGGCAGAAGGATCACTCTCTCTCTCTCTCTCTCTCTCTTTTTTTTTTTTTTTGAGAAGGAAAGAGGAGTTACTGAAAGGTCGGCACTTGTCCCCAAGGCCACATCAGAACACATTTTTTTTTTTTTTGAGAAGGAAAGAGGAGTTTATTAATTTGCTGACAAATGAGGAGGTTGGCAGACTCCCATCTCAAAGTACCGACATTCTGCCTCTGAGCAGAAGTACAGAGTTTTTAAAGGTTCTAATTAATCCCATAATCCCATTTTTGGCTAAGACAATCTCGTGACCTCCACCTGGACGCATCCCATCTTCGGCTAGGAGGATCTCTTGAGTCCAGGAGTTCCACAACAGCCTAGGCAACATAGTGAGACTCTGTTTCTAAAAAAAAAAATTTTTTTTAATTAGCTGGGCATGGTGGCACATACGTGTAGTCTTAGCTACTTGGGAGGCAGAGGCAGGAGGATTGCTTGAGCCTAGGAGTTTGAGGTTACAGTGAACTATGATCATGACACTGTACTCCAGCCTGGGTGACAGAGTGAGACCCTATCTCTAAAAAAAGAAAGAAAGAAAAGAGAAGAGGAAGAGAAGGGGAAGGGAAAGGAAGGGAAGGGAGGGGAAGGGAAGAGAAGGGAAGGGAAGGGTTGGATTATTATTTCTTATGAAAAAGGAAGAATAAATAAATGCAGAGCCAAGAGTTCAAAAGGAAGAGCCAAGAATCACCAAGAAACACTTTCATGGAGTAGGACTGGGCTTTAGTCAAGAAACTAGAAACGTGCTTGGATGGATTTCAGAATTGCTATGTGCCTCTCATCCTTCCTCGCTCCACCTTTTTGAATGAGAGTGTTTATTGTAGTTTACCATCCTTATATCACCATTACATGTTTGCCAGTATGCAAAAAAGAGTTAAGAGTTAACATAGTAGGCCTGATGGCTTGTCTTTCAAAGGTCAGCTTACAAGGTCCTTTTTTTTTTTTTTTT
>NW_012150174.1:9919873-9941698 GCF_000956105.1 Propithecus coquereli
GCCCAGGAGTTTGAGGTTGCTGTGAGCTAGGATGACGCCACGGCACTCTAGCCCAGGCAACAGAGTGAGACTTTGTCTCAAAAAAAAAAAAAAAAAAAGCTGAACACCTGCCTTCTTTCTGGGAGTCTATAATTTGGGTGCATGCCAAGGAGAGGCTGCCTACATGACTAGCTCTCAATGAAAGCCCTGGATAGTGAATCTCTAATGAATTTCCTGGTTGGCAACATTTCACATGTGTTTTCACAACTCATTGCTGGGGAAATTTGCATGTTTTGTGTGACTCCACTGGGAGAGGACTATGGAAGTTTGGGCCTGTTTTCTCTTTATCTTGCCCCCATGTGCTTTTTCCCTTTGCTTTTTTCTCTGTATCCCTTTGTTGTAATAAATCTTAGCCATAAACATGACTATATGCTGAGTCCTGTGAGTCCTCCTAGTGAATCACTGGTCTGGGGAATCCCAACACAGGCATGGGTGGGAGAAATAAGTTATCTCTTTATTTACAGTTCTTCAGATTAAGAGGAGCTGCAATCAGGGAGCCCCATCCCCACCTGAATCTAATTTATATGAGATCCTGGACTTTAAGCCAGTTCCATGAAAGGGACATGAATTGTGGTGGCTGGGGCGGAGCAGGGCCTGTAGTGAACAGTCCCCGAGATGGCTGCCATTAATTCCATCCCTCCCTACAGCACATATTCTCCTTATATTAAGAGGTACAGTCTAATTCCCCTCCTCTAGGATTATGGGCTAGACTTAGTGACTTGTTTGACTAACAGAATGTGGCAGAAGTGACAGCCTGGGACTTCTCAGGCCAGATCATAAAAAGTCTTACATTTTACGTGGATTTCTTGGAATACTTATTCTTGGGTTGCTCCCTCTCAGAACCTTGCTGCCACATGGCAAGGCTGACTGGAGAGAGAGCCAACCCCAGCCGTTTCAGCCGTACCGGCCCAGACACCAGATATGTAATTAAAGGTGTCATCTTGGACATTCTTGTCCCATTAGACACTACATGGAGAAGAACTGAAGCCCCAGACATATGGCCCCAGTCAAGCTGTCCCAACCTCCTCCAGCCATTTGAGCCAACGCAGCTGAGGCTTCAGCCATTAAGAAGCAAAGACAAGCCCTGCCCTAACTCCACTGGATGACGAATATAATAAAATGGTAGTTGTTTTATGCCACTAAGTTTTGGGTGGATGGTTATGTAGCATTAGATAACTGAGCAGCAGTGACAAGATGTTTCCTTCTCCTGCTAACCAGAGAAGATTCTGTCTTGGCCCATGCAGATTCTTCCCCTCACCTGCCTTCCAAGGAGGGTCCTGCCTTTCCAGACCAGTCCTTGAGCTGTTTTTTATAACGGAGAATTGGGAAGAAAGGAAGAGGGAAAGAAGAGCACAACACAGAGGTTTTTGGGGGGGAAAGGGCAGTTGAAAAAAAGAAAAAGCGGCTGTAATATGTGAAGGCAGTAGATGTGAAAGGGGTAACGGAGGAATTCTAAGAGGTCTCATGGGAGACTACGTGTCTCCATAGTGTTCAAAATGTACAAATAAAGGGCTGGGAAACTATTCAAATTAGTTTTGGCCTCATGGACTATGTTCTTTTATTTAGGACTAGCTCAGTCATGGCTGACACTCATGGCTTTCTAAGTGTTCAAACAAACAGCATTCCCTCCCCTTGGATTGTGTTCCAGATCAACCTGTCTTTTCCTGTTAAGTACTACAAAGGAAAAGTAAGGGTCGATGTGAGAGTATACACAGGTGATATGCTGGTCTGTTTGCTGGGAGCAGGGAGGGCTCCAAATGAGGAATTGACAATGAGTCTGAGTCCCAAAGGATAAAAAAATGCAGTTAACTGGACAAAAAAAAAAAAAAAAAGAAGGAAGAGCCTTCCGGACAGAAAGAACAGCCTGAAAGGAGGATGGTTTAGTCAACAAAACCACATGAAGGCCAGCATCGCAGGGGTGTGGCAAACAGTGGGGAGAACGCTGAGATGAGAGAAGTTAGAGAGGTTGGCATCTGAGCCTCTTAAGCCAGGAGCACCAGGCCAGGCCTGTCAGTTCTGAAGAGCTCTTATCTTCCCCAAAGGCCTGAAATACCCTGTAATCACTGGGCACAGTCTGGCAGCAGGAAGCAGACATGCTGAATGTCTGTGATTGAAGCTGGTGGAGGTGGGAGTAGCATCCAGCCTCTGGCCACTGGCTTCAGCAGCGGCTGATAGCATCTTCATGACTACCATCACCCACAGCTTTCCTGGGGAGGAGAGGAAGTTTCTGGTTCCATGGGAAGTTTCATAAGCCAGTCCTGGATTTAAGCAGAGCCTTATGGAGTGAGCCTGCCCCATGTCCTCAGAGCCAAGTGAGACTGCAGGCTCCTCAAGTGGTGAAAAAAACATTCTTCTCTGCCTCACAAGGTTATTATAGGAATGAATAAAATAATAACAGCTGTGAAAGCATGGCATAATCACTACAGCATCCAAATTGGAGGGATGACAGTGACAAACAAGAAAAAGGAGAATGATAATAATAGGGTTCTGATGCCAACAAGGACAAAGGCCTCTGCGACCTTGGGATTGGGTGATTTGTTCAAGGTACAAAAGCAGCACAATCTGAGCAGGCACAGTGCCACAAGCCTGTAATCCCAGCTATTCAAGAGGCTGAGACTGGAGGATCGCTTGAGCCCAGGAGTTTGAGACCAGTCTGGGCAACATAATGAGATGCTCACCCACCCCTCCCCGCCAAAAAGCAGCAAAATCTGGTCTTTTAATGATAAGAATGGCATGACGGGACTAACTCTGAAAGACTTCTCAGACACTATTAGCTAGAGTTTAGCCCAGCATTCTGTGAAAAAATCCTGACTTACTGATCTTGCACTTGGACCAAGGCCAGATCTGCTGTCATGCTGAATGCATGAAATCCACATCAGCCTGACCCATCGAGGACAGGGACAAGAGTAGAGTCAGGAGAAGCTTATCAGAGGTGAAGTATGAGTCTTGAAAATTAAGAAAAGTTCACCTATAACTGTGGAGGGAAAGGAAGAGGAATCAGAAAGAGGTAGCTGCATGTGCATAGTTATGGGAGAATTAAAAAAAAAATGTGGGAGATGAAGGAGAAAAAGAGGATTATAGGCCGGGCGTGGTGGCTCACACTTGTAATCCTAGCACTCTGGGAGGCTGAGGCAGGAGGATTGCTAGAGCTCAGAAGTTTGAGACCAGCCTGAGCAAGAGTGAGACCCCATCTCTACTAAAAATAGAAAAATTAGCCGGGCATTGTGGCGCATGCCTGTAAGTCCCAGCTACTGGGGAGGCTGAAGCAGGAGGATCAGTTAAGCCCAGGAGTTTGAGGATGCTATGAGCTAGGCTGACACCAAGGCACTCTACTCAGGGCAATGGAGTGAGACTCTGTTGCAAAAAAAAAAAGAGGATTATAGAATGGTGTTTTGAGCCAGGTATGGTGGCGGTGGCGTGTGCCTGTAGTCCTAGCTACCTGGGAGGCTGAGGCAGGAGGATCGCTTGAGCCCAGGAGTTTGAGGTTGCTGTGAGCTAGGCTGATGCGACGACACTCCAGCCCAGGCAAGAGAGTGAGACTTTGCCTCAAAAAAAAGAAAAAAAAAGAATGGTGTTTTGCCTTTGCAGTCAGAAAAGTGATCAAAGAGAGAATATTTTTAGGAGAAACTGAATTCAAAAGTTAGGCAAATCCACAGCCAACATCATACCCAATGGTGTAAAACTGTAAGCTTTTCCTCTAAGATCAGGAACAAAGCAAGGATGCCCACTCTGGCCACTTCTGTTCAGCATAGAACTGGAAGTCCTAGCCAGAGCAATTAGGTAAGAAAAAGAAATAAAAGGCATCCAAATCAGAAATGAAGAAGTAAAATTATCTCTGTTTATAGAGGATATAATCTTATATGTAGAAAACCCAAGATTCCACCAAAAGAACTATTAGAACTAATAAATGAATTTAGCAAAGTAATAGTAAACAAAATCAACACTCAAAAGTCAGTTGCATTTCTATACACTAACGATGAACAATCCAAAAAGGAAATTGCAAATACAATTCCATTTACAATAGCATCAGAAAGAATAAGGCTGGGCATAGTGGCTCATGCCTGTAATCCTAGCACTTTGGGAGGCTGAGATGGGAGGATCGCTTGAGGCCAGGAGTTCAAGACAATCCTGGGCAACATAGTGAAACCCCATCTCTAACCCCCAACTCTAAAGCCCCATCTCTAACCCCCATCTCTAAAAAAAAATATTTTTTTAATAGCCAAGCACAGTGGCACACATCCATAATCCCAGCTACTCAGGAGAAGGAGGCTGGAGGATTGCTTGAGCCCAGGAGTTTGAGGCTGTAGTGAACTACAATTGTGCCACTACACAACAGAGCCTGGGCAACAGAGTGTGGAGCAAGACCCACCATCTCCAAAAAAAAAAAAGAATAAATTACTTAGGAATTAACCAAGAAGATAAAAGACGTATTACAATGAAAACTACAAAACAAACATTGATGAAAGAAATTAGAGAAGACACAAATAAATAGAAAATCATCCCTTGTTCATGGATTAGAAGATTGAATATTATTAAGATGTCAATACTACCCAAAGTGACTTACAGATTCAATGCAATCCCTATCACGATTCCAATAACATTTATTGCAGAAATAGAAAAAAATATCTTAAAATTCATATGGAATCTCAAGGGACCCCAAATAGACAAAACAATTTTTTAAAGGAAGAACAAAGCTAAAGGTCTCACATTTCCTGATTTCAAAACTACTGCAAAGCTAAGGTAATCAAAACAGTATGGCACTGGCATAAAGACAGATACATAGACCAATGGAATAGAATAGAGAGCCAAGAAATAAACCTTTACATATATGGACAAATGATTTTTGACAAGGGTGCCAAGACCATTCAAGGGGGAAAGGGCAATCTTTTCAACAAATGGTGCTGGGAAAACTGAATAGATATCTACAGGCAAAAAAATGAAGTTGGATCCTTACTTAACACCATATACAAAAATTGACTCAAAATGGATCAGACCCAAAGGTTAAGACCTAAAACCATAAAACTCTTAGAAGAAAACATAGCGCAAAAGCTTCATGACATTGGATTTGGCAATAATTTTTTGGCAATGCCACTCAAAACACAGGCAACAAAAGAAAAAACAAATTTGACTTCACAAAAATTTTTAAATTTTATACATCAAAAGACAGTATGAACAGGGTAAAAAGGAAACCTACAAAATGGGAAAAAATATTTGCAAGTCATATATCTGATAAGGGTTTAATATTTAGAATATATAGAGAACTCCTAAATCTCAACAACAAAAAAAAATGAACAACCCAATTTAAAAATGGACAAAAGGGCCAGGCGCGGTGGCTCAAGCCTGTAATCCTAGCACTCTGGGAGGCCGAGGCGGGCGGATTGTTTGAGCTCAGGAGTTCGAAACCAGCCATCTCTACTAAAAATAGAAAGAAATTAATCGGACAACTAAAAATATATAGAAAAAATTAGCCGGGCATGGTGGCGCATGCCTTTAGTCCCAGCTACTCGGGAGGCTGAGGCAGAAGGATTGCTTGAGCCCAGGAGTTTGAGGTTGTTGTGAGCTCGGCTGACGCCATGGCACTCACTCTAGCCCAGGCAACAGAGTGAGACTCTGTCTCAGAAAAAAAAAAAAAAATGGACAAAAGACTTGAATAGACATTTCTCCAAAAAAGATGTGCAAAAGGCCAATAAGCACATGAAAAGATGCTCAACATCACTAGTCACTAGGGATATGCAAAGCAAAACTACAATGAGCTTATCACTTCATACCCAGTAGGATGACTGCTATCAAAAAACAAGCAAATAACAAGTGTTGGCAAAGGTGTGGGGAAATCGGAAATCTTATCTGCCATCAGTACGAATGTAAAATGGTCCAGTCTCTGTAGAAAACAGTATGGTGGTTCCTCAAAAAGTTAAAAATAGAATTACCACATGATGCTACAATTCTATTCATAGATATATACCCAAAAGAATTGAAAACAGGGCCTCACAGAGATCATTTATGTACCCGATTCGTAACACCATTATTCACAATAGCTAAAAGGGAAAAGCAACCCATGTTCATCAATGGATGAATGGATAAGCCAAATGTGGTATATATGTACAGCAGAACATTACTCAGCTTTAAAATGGGCAGGTGTGGTGGCTCATGCCTGTAATCCTAGCACTTTGGGAGGCTGAGGTAGGAGGATTTTTAAAAATTAAAAATTTTTGTAGAGACAAGGTCTTGCTATGTTACACAGGCTGGTCTCGAACTTCTGGCCTCAAGTGCTCCTCCCGCCTCAGCCTCCCAAAGTGCTAGGATTACAGGCGTGAACCACTGTACCAGCTCTAGAGTTTCAGTTTTACAAGCTCAAAAGAGTTACGGATGGTGATGATGGTTGCACAATATTATGAATGTATTTTATATCACTGACTATATACTTAAAAATAGTTAAGATGGTAAATTTTATGTTATGTATATTTTACCACAATTTTAAAAATTGGGGAAAAAAGCCAGGTAGACCCTCGAATGAGTGGTAAAATCTGAAATGACTAGACAGAGAGGAGGGGAATCTGGCACAAAACCAGAGGTGCAGAAATGAGGGAGACCAAACCAAACCAAAGATCCAAACCCAAGGGTAGGAGACAGAAGCTGAAGAAGTACCTGAGATTTGCACACGGTTCCCGTGGTCAAAGGTAAGAGTGTGACCTGAGGGCTTATGGGTAATGTCCAGCTTAGATGTGACATACAATTACAATTGACCCTTGAACAACACAGGTTTGAACTGTGTGGGTCCACTTATACACAGATTTTCTTCCACCTCTGCCACCCCTGAGACAGCAGGGCCAACCCCTCCTCTTCCTCTTCCTGCTCAGCCTACTCAACGTGAAGATGATAAGGATAAAGATATTTATGATTATCCATTTCCATTTCATAAAAGTAAATATATTTCATTTTCCTTATGATTTTCTTAATAACATTTTCTTTTTTCTAGCTTACTTTATTGTATTCTTACCCTGAGCAGAATCCCAGGGAACACTAAAATTTAAAGAGTGGCTTAAAGAGAAGGCCATGACAGAGACTAAGAACATCCAGCCAGAGGGGTCAAAGTCTCCCCAGCCCAGCACCTCTCTCAGTCCCACTCTCCCTTCAAAGTACCCTTTGTTCCTAATTCTTGATGTTTCCCCTCCATCTTCTCCATTGAAATTTGCTTCTCTTAAGTGTGGGAAAGCAATCTAAATGAAACTAATTTATATTCGGATCTGAACGACCAATGCTTTTCTGCCTTCAACCATCATGGGTGTTCACCTACAAGTGTAAATTAATCTCTAGTGGATGAAATTTCATCCTGCTTAACCTGGGAATGGCAAAAAAAGCTTCAATTGTGGCTACTTTGGCCATTTACTTCAGCTTTGGGGAGGGAAACAGAAAAGCTGGAAGGAGCCCGGAAGCCCCTTTGAAGTCCTAATTCAGGGCTACGCATGTGGTTCTTTCTCAACACATTTTTCTAATGGGGGACATCAATCGTTTGAATCTGATGTAAGCCTCTGACAGCCATATATACACAGAGATTCTGGGCAAATAGTGGTATCTAAGCATGACAGGGCAGACACTGGCATCCAACGTCCAGTTCAGCTTCAGCCTACTTTCCTTCTACCCTTCATTGACTCAACAAGGACAGAACGACTAAAGCCTCAGACTCCACACAGGAAACTGATGGGAAAGAATAATAGGGAAGAAGCCATCCCTCTCCGTCCAACTGTACCCTCTGGGGAAAACACCAAACACCTTTTCTTCCAGTCTTCATTCCTTTCTTTGTTCTACATGCCCGCCTTCCTTCGCTCCTTCATTTCTTCCCTCCACAAATATGTACTGAGCATCTTCTCCGTATCAGGTATTGTCCCAGGCACTGGGGATCCAACAACACACACGTGGGTATGGCTCTCCCCCCCGGCGGATTCATGGATTGGTGGAAGACCTGTCCCTTCTGCTGATGCCTTGAGGAAGAGGCCATGCCATGTGGG
The DNA here is from genome assembly GCF_000956105.1 of Propithecus coquereli. Taxonomy (NCBI): domain Eukaryota; kingdom Metazoa; phylum Chordata; class Mammalia; order Primates; family Indriidae; genus Propithecus; species Propithecus coquereli. The sequence continues at coordinate 9,927,919 of NW_012150174.1, forward strand.
TGCCACAGAGTTACCATTCCAGAGCTATGTAGCAGGCTCTCAGAGTAGCTTCCTGTTCCTTCCCATATTTCCAATCTTTTCCCATCGCTCTCATCATCTAACCTTTAATCTACTAGCAAAGTCATCCAAAGAATGGAATCTACAGATTCAGCTTTTTTCCTTTGTATGGCATCTGATTAATGCACCATCTTGTAGCACATTATCAGACCCTCTTTTTACCTAGTTATTATGTGACTATCAGGGTTATTCAGTTTTTCCTGTTTTTGGCATAATTCCAGCTTTTTTTTTTTTTTCTGGACACAGAATCTTGCCCTGTTGCCCTGGCTAGAGTGCAGTGGCATCATCATAGCTCCTTGCAACCTCAAACTCCTGGGCTCAAGTGATCATCCTGCCTCAGCCTCCCTAAGTAGCTGGGACTACAGGCACGTGCCACCACACCTGGCTAATTTTTCTATCTTTTGTAGAAACCGGGTCTCACTCTTGCTCAGGATGGTCTGGAATTCCTGACCTCAAGTGATCCTCCGGCCTCCACCTCCCACAGTGCTGGGATTACCAGCATAAGCCACTGGGCCAGCCAATTCCTGCTTTTTTACATAACTCTTTGGCTTACTCACAGTTCCCTGTATACTCTTCTCTCGTTATTAGAGAGAAGTATAGTTTATACACAAAATATACTTACCAGAAGAAAAAAAAACAGCCAAAAATATTAAAACCTACTTTTAAAATTAATAAGAACTTAAATATATTCTATTGTATTAATCTTCTTTTTGTATTATAATTACCTTTTTTTTTAGAGACAGGGTCTTGCTCTGTCGCATGGGCTAGAGTGCAGTGGCATCATTACAGGTCATAGTAGCCTCAAACTCCTGGGCTGGGCTCAAGAGATCCTCCTGCCTCAGCTTCCCGAGTAGCTGGGACTACAGATGCTCGCCACCACGCCCCGCTGATTTTCCTATTTTTTGTGGAGATGGAGTCTCCCAATGTTGCTCAGGCTATAATTACCTTTTGATATACTTCTTGTAAACTTTTCACTTTGACTCATGAACTTTTACAAGTGTTCTAATTAACTATAATTATTATTCTTTTTTGATGCTCAAAAGAATCACAATGTGACCAGTGGGAACCCTCTTTGTTTGGCTCCATTGTCTGATCAGTACTATTTCAAATATTTTTGAAAGCAGCCTTTTCTTTTTCTTTTGTTTTTCCTTTTCTTTTCTTTCTTTTTTCTTTTTTTTTTATAGGGACAGGGTCTTGCTCTTGCTCAGGCTGGTCTTGAACTCCTGAGCTCAAGCGATCCTCCCTCCTTGGCCTCCCAGAGTGCGAGGATTACAGGCGTGAGCCTGTATCCTTTTCTTGATTGTTACAAGCCCCTCCCAATTTTCCCTTCCTCCATAAATAGAATTGACTGTGTTTCAAAAAGCCTTAATTTTGGTCTGGTGCAGTGGCTCACACCTATAATCCTAGCACTCTGGGAGGCTGAGGCAGGAGGATCACTTGAGGTCAGGAGTTCAAGACCAACGTGAGCAAGAGCAAGACTCCATCTCTACTAAAAATAGAAAAAGTTAGCTGGGCAACTAAAAATAGAAAAAATTAGCTCAGTGTGGTGGCACTCACTTGTAGTCCCAGCTACTCAGGAGGCTGAGGCAGGAGGATCACTTAAGCCCAGGAGTTTGAGGATGCTGTGAACTAGGCTGACATCACCACACTCTATCCCAGGCAACAGAGTGAGACTCTGTCTCTATATCTAAAAAAAAAAGAGAGAGAGAGACAAAAAGCCTTAATTTCCTTTTAAGGAAGAGTAGAATCCAAAATCTGGATGTGGGGTGTGTAAATCAGTTTGATAGTGTGTAGAAGGACATTGTTTCGAGGGGACAGAACTGAAGAATATTTTTCTTTTTAAGGCCATGAGTTTTTATTAGAACTTTCCATTTTTATTCGTTCTATGTTATTTTTTGTTCTAAAATAAAAGTTTAAGTAATCTGCTTTACCATATACTTCTTTAATTTTTAACCCCTCACCAAATCTATTATTATAACCTCTTTCCTTTTATAACCTTTATTTGAATCATCTATCACTATTCCGAACTCTCTTCATTGATGCAAATTTGTTTGTATTCATTTTTGGTCCAAAATAAATTTAGTGCTGAACTGTAAGAAAGATTTTCCAGTTAGCTGTGCACATCTATACCATGGCTATTTATAAATGACCTGTGTTCTGCTTCTACTTTAACTCTTTTTTGGAAGAATCTAGGTATGATTATGATACAAACAAAGAGCTTAGTATTTTAATTAAATAAAACTTGATAACAGGCCAGGCACAGTGGCTCATGCCTGTTATCCTAGCATTTTGGGAGGCCAAGGTGGGAGGATTGCTTGAGGCCAGGAGTTTGAGACCAGCTTGAGCAAGAGTGAAACCCCATCTCTACAAAAAATAGAAAAATTAGCCGGGTGTGGTGGCCCATGCCTGTAGTCCCAGCTACTCAGGAGGCTGAGGCAAGGAGGATCACTCGAACCCAAGAGTTTGAGGTTGCAGTGAGCTATGATGGCACCACTGCACTCTAGCCAGGGCAACAGATCAAGACTCTGTGTCAAAAAAAAAAAAAGCAAGTCTGAAACATATTTATTTTATGAGTTGTAATTGTGTTAATAAAATGGTTAAGCATGTATAGAAAAGTTTGCATAAATGAAATTATACACCTGAAGATAGTATGTCAAGGGTTAGACAGCAGGAGAGATGGGGAAAGATTGGAAATACGGGAAGGAACAGGACGCTATTAATACTCTGAGGGCCTGTTGCATAGTTCTGGAACGGTAACTCAGCAGCACCCACAGGGCATGGCCTCCTCAAGTTGTCAGCTGAAGAGACAAGACCTCCACCAATCCATGAGTCCACCAGGAGAAGGGCCATCCCCAGTGCCTGGCACAATTTGTGATACATGGAAGATGCTCAATACATGTTTGTGGAAGGAAAGAAGGCATGAATGAAGAAAGGAAGGATGTGAGGCCAGGTGCAGTGGCTCACGCCTGTAATGCTAGCACTCTGGGAGGCTGAGGCAGGAGGATCGCTTGAGACCAGGAGTTCAAGACCAGCCTGAGCAAGAAAAATTAGCCGGGCGTTGTGGCATACCCTTGTAGTCCCAGCTACTCGGGAGGCTGAGGCAGGAGGATTGCTGGAGCCCAGGAGTTTGAGGTTGCAGTGAGCTATGATGAGGCCACTGCACTCTAGCCTGCGTGACAGGGGTAGACCCTGTCTCAAAAAAAAAAAAAAAAAAAGGATGGAAATGAATGCCTAATATATTAGGAGGGATTATATTTCCAATCATTCCAAACAAGTGGATCAATATGTATCAAAGGCAGTACAATCAATCATACAATACTAACCAGGCAAAACTTTAAAAATACATAATTTCAATTAATCCCCTATGAAAGATATAGGCATGACAATGCCATTAATGGAGCAAGTAAAGTTTAATGATTAAAAGGGGCCCAGCCTCCATATAGTGTATGAATCCGTTTGTATGAAATGTCCAGAGTGGGCAAATCCATAGAGACACCAAGTAGACTGGTGGTTGCCTGGGGCTGGGAGGAGGAAGGAAATGCAGAGTGACTGCCAATGGGTTTCTTAGTGGTGTGATGGAAATTTTCTAAAACTGATTGTGGTGATAGTTGCACAATTCTGAATATACTAAAACCATTAAACTGTATATTTTAAATGGGTGAATTATACGGTATGTGGTTGGGTTTTTTTGTGTTTTGTTTTGTTTTGAGACACAGTCTTGCTTTGTCACCCACACTGCAATGCAGTGGCCTGATCATGGATCACTGTAATCTCAGACTCTTAGGCTCAGGCAATCCTCTCACCTCAGCCTCCTGAGTAGCTGGGACTACAGGCATGAATCACCGTGCTCGGTTACTTTTTTTTCTTTTTCTTTTGAGAGACGGGGTCTTGCTATGATGCTCAGGCTGGTCTCAACCTCCTGGCCTCAAGAGATCCTCCCACCTCAGCCTCCAAAATGCTGGAATTACAGGTGTGAGCCATTATACCTGGACTGGTATGTGAATTTTATCTCATTAAAGCTGTTATAAAAAGGGTGGGAGAGACATCCTTGATGCATGCCAGCTTAGGTTTAGAAAGTGCCACCAAGTCCCCTGCTCCAGCCAAGAATCAATTATAAATAAATAACCTACAATCTTGGCCAGGATGAGACAGTTATTATTTAATTTGAGATCTAGTAATATTACTGTAACCCTAGAAAAGTATCAAAATAGGCCGGGTGCAGTGACTCATGCCTGTAATGCTAGCACTCTGGGAGGCCAAGGCAGGAGGATAGCTTGAGGTCAGGAGTCCGAGACCAGCCTCAGCAAGAGCAAGACCCCATCTCTACTAAAAAAATAGAAAGAAATTAGCCAGGCAACTAAAAATATATAGAAAAAATTAGCCGGATGTGGTGGCCTACGCCTATAGTCGCAGCTACTTGGGAGGCTGAGGCAGGAGGATCACTTTAGCCCAGGAGTTTGAGGTTGCTGTGAGCTAGGCTGATGCCACAGCACTTTAGCCCACGCAACAGAGCAAGACTCTGTCTTAAAAAAAATTTTTTTTTTTTATAAATTGAGCATCAGTTATACTGGAAGTTGTAGAGAGTATTCCTCTGTCCACGCAGAAGACCCTTGGACTTTGAAGAACCTAGAAACAGTGTAGACAGACAAATTTCAAAGAGGAATTCATCCTCTTGATCCTCATATGAGGACCAAGAAACGTAAGAAATGTTTTCAACTGTGGTGAAATATCTTCAACTGTGCGCATTAAGTATACCATGGAGTACTATTTAGCTATAAGAAACAATGGTGATATAGCGCCTCTTGTATTCTCCTGGATAGAGCTGGAACCCATTCTACTAAGTGAAGTATCCCAAGAATGGAAAAATAAGCACCACATGTACTCACCAGCAAATTGGTTTCACTGATCAACAACTAAATGCACATATAGGAATAACATTTATCAGGTGTCGGGCAATGGGGGGGGATGGGGATGGGTATATACATACATAATGAGTGCAACGCACACCATCTGGGGGATGGACACGCTTGAAGCTCCGACTGAGGGGGGCAAGGGCAATGTAACCTCATAATAAGCAGAAATTTGTACCCCTATAATATGCAGAAATAAAAAAATATATAAACTCAGGGAAGACTTATCTGCAGGAATCACAAACACTGATCTGCTGGTGTCATTTCTCATGGAGGAGGAGAAAGCAGAGAGCCCAGAGAAACAGATCACTAGCAGCTGTGCTCTCTATCCACGACCAAAGGGGACTTCACAGGCCAAGAGTCCCCAATTCAAATGACTTCAGAGCCCAGGCAAGTTCCATACATGAATGAAACTGAGTAGAAATGAGGCACTAGGAAACAGAGTTCCCATCTCAAGAGACAGTCTCCACTCAGATCCAGGTAATGTCACCAGGAGGAAATGTAGTTTCAGCATTTCCAAGGTCTTCCATTTTTCAAGAAAAGCCAGAAACCTGGATCATGTGAATTTATCAATTTTTAGATTTGGGCAACCAATTCAACTTAAAAGACAAAAGCAAAACTTCATGATGCCAAACAAAACACATGTATAGGCTGTCTGTGGTCCGCAAGGTGCCATCTCAGCCCAGAGGCTTACAACAGGGGCAGAGTGAACATGTGTGAAAATTGAGAGATCTGTCCTGTGCTGCCAGGCAAGGCAAACATTTCCTTCCCACAGGAGCTTCTTAGACACTTAGATTCTGGGCCACATAGCTGAAAGGATGTGGTTCATACTAACAGCCCAGCAAGAAGGATTAGCTGCAAAATGTACCCAAGGGGCTGAATGAAATTACTTGTTGCATGGGGCTGGGTAGTGCCATCTGCTTAAATGTTGAAGACTGAGACACAATTTTCCTTTCAATCCTTGCCAGAGCCAAGTTGTATATATGGTCATTGATTACCAGTGTGATCAGTCCCACTAAACTCCTTTGCTTCCTAGGACACTCCTGTGTTCCTAGGCTTCATAAGTTGGCATAGTCATTCATAGGCAACTGAAAAATAAAACAACGGAAGAGCGACGAAGACTGCCGGTCCCAATAGGACAAGAACCTCAAGGGAGTCTTGTCACTCCTCTCTGGAGCTCCCCAGCCCAGTCCCTGGTCTGCAGTGGTCGCAGTAAATATTCACTGGTTTCTTGCAGATAAGGGTTAAACCCAAGGCAAGTGAATGCCTCTGACTAATAGAAAAATCTGCTCATTTTCATGGGTCTGTGTGTTATTTTAAAAATAAGTGTGCTATGACACATTGTAGCAGGAGGAACTTAGGTTAGATATTAAGAACAATTTCCTGATTACACAGAATGTGAAATATTAGAGCAGGAGACAAATGAGGAAGCAGAGGCTCCATCTACGCAGGGCTTTTCTGCACAGGGAAAACGCCTGATGTGTCGGTCAAATGTTATCATGGGTGAGACGGGAAGGTGGTGTTTGTGTAATGTATCTGCTCCAGCCTGTTGTTCACTCTTATTAACTGCCCACTGTCCTAGGTCCCTTATCTTATCAAATTCTCACAGAAACCCAATAAAATAAATTATCCCCATTTTACAGTTGAGGAAACTTGTTCAAGTTCACCCCGTTAATAAATGGAAGAGCTAGGATTAGAACGGCCATCTGTGTGGCTTCAAAGTCCAGGCTCCTTCCAGAAGGGCAGGTCCCTGGGCAGAGCACCTGTGACTGCATGTGGGGAAGAGAGACCAAAAGGCAGGTTTAGGCAAGGGGAGCATTACCCAAAGAAGTTGTGAGAGCATTGCCAAGGCCCAAAGCGGAAGCCAGTGTCCGGAAGAGAGATAAGATGCTAGCTGGGGAAGAGACAGAGACATGAAGGGGAAGCAAGGTCAGAACCTGGAAATCAAGGGATATCCTTCCAGAAATGAGTTTGGAGTGACTTGGGCCATCCAGGAAGGGAAGACAGGGAACACAAAGTTCCTTTTTAGCAGCACCCAGCTCGTGCTGCAGTTCCTGCCAAGAGCTAGGCCCATCCAGCTCAGATTTTCCTCGGGCCTGCCAACAATGCCCTGGACTGTTCTCATTCCCACTCCCCCACCCACCAGCAATTGTTTTTGGTGTCCAAGAGCTGAAATGTCATTTCCAACAATGACTCTGCAATTTAATTATATGCTTATGTCCTTCTTCAAAACACCTGTGATCATGGAACTTTCCTTCTCTAAAAAAACGGCCCTGTTGTGTCTGCCCTGGTAGGGCCTAGGTTCCTAGAATAGCATCACTGCTATAACATAAGATAGTGCAGCTTGAAAACTAGTGGACCAATATGTTATAAGTTAAACTGTATTGCCTTTCCTACTTAATGTTTGCGGCTGAATAGAGTTAGTGCCTCTATTACAAAATCAGCCAAAAAGCAGCTCCAGGCCAACTCTGGAGCAAGGGCCACATTTAGACTATTTCAATGGGTGATCTGAGTCCTTCATTCCCTCTTTTAAGAGCTCAGTTTTCCAAACTCCAGTTATCCCCTGTAATTCCAGACTCCGTGTTTAGATGGGAAATCTAAGGAAATGAACACAACTGTGGAGACAAGGGAGGACAGACTCTCTGGGCTGGACTCCCAGCTGTTTGACTAGAACTGATGACCAGTTCCTTTAATTAAACTCAAAACTTCCTGGAAGCTCAGGCTTCCAGAAACAGGAAGGAGCCCCAAACCTGCCCCTGGTCAGTGCCTTTGTGAAGTTATTTCATTCAGTCTGCACTTTCCTGAAACCCAGCCCCCCTTACTAAGGGCAGAAAGAGCAAAATAAACCAGAAATTAAATAAATAAAGCAAACACATAAAAATAAACCATAAGGATTTTTCTTTCTCAGAGTGACCTTAGCTTGGCCGGGTCAATAAATCAATACAAGGACATACCTTCCTGAAATTATTTATCTTGTGCCCATCCACTATGAAAAAACCCAGAACTGATTTATTTATGACTCCAGCGAAAGGTTAAAGTTCTCCAAAGCCCTTTAAGATTTTGGCCTAGGGATTAACAGAATTCTAGGGGGATGCTTTGAATTTTAGATTGAGTTATTCCACAATCACTTACTGAGCACCTTCTATTTGCTAGGTGCTGAGTTAGGAGTGGCAGAATGCTCCAGAGATGACCAGAACACAGATCTGCTCTCTAGCTTCCAGGGTGAAGTAGGGGAGACAAAATATGAACTAGATGGCTCTGGATAGAAGGAAGAAAGTGCTAAGTGCCACTGAGAGACATAATCAAATAATAATCATTTACATGTAAATGGGACTATCTGAGGTCAATTTCCTCATATTACTCATTTAATCCTCAGCATATCTGTGTTGGATATCTGCAGTTATTCTTGTCCAATATCTTTTCACCATTCTGGAAATGCACCCTAACTTCTCCCTGGAGAACCTTCATCCACCCACACTCTTCCCATGTCCTGCAGCCAGGGCTGCATCCCACGGTCTGAGGTAAAACAAGTCTCCTGGGCCCCAGCCAATCCAAGCATCAAATTCTCCTGGCCATAGTGACCAGCTCAGGGATGGGCCCATGACCCAGTGAGAGCCCACAAGAACTCAGTTGTGACTTCTCATAAAGAGGTACTCTTTCTCAGAGCTTGTCTGCTAGACAGTCTTTATGCTGTGGGCTCTGGGAGTCTTGCCAGCCGTCATGCTGCTCTTTGAACCTGGGCATGAAGGTGACAGAGCAAAAGGCAGAGCTGACAGAAGGAGAAAGTCAGAGTACTGATGATAGCATTTGAGGTTTGAATCCACTCATGCCTGAAGCCACCTCTGCCCCCAGACTTTTTACCTATACAAACCAATCAACGCCCTTTTGTCAGAAGCCAATTTGGGTTGGGTTTTCTGTCACTCAAAACCAAAAAGGTCATAAAAGAGACTTTAGTTCTGTGAGGAGAATATTTCTATCTCTGTTTTAGACGAGAAAAGTTGATGTTCAGGTCAGTGCGGTGGCTCACACCTGTTATCCTAGCACTTTGAGAGGCTGAGGCAGGAGGACTGCTTGAGAGCAGAAGTTCAAGACCAGACTGAAGAGCAAGACCCCGTCTCTACAAAATATAGAAAAATTAGCCAGGCATGATGGCATGTGCACCTGTAGTCCCAGCTACTCAGGAGGCTGAGGCAGGAGGATCACGTAAGTCGAGCAGTTTGAGGTTGCAGTGAGCTATGATGACACCACTGCACTCTAGCACCGCAATCTAGCCAGGACAACAGAGCAAGACCCTGTCTCCAAAAAAAAAAGAAAGAAAAGAAAAGTTGAAGTTCGGATAGGTCAAAAGAGGTGGCTAAGGGGTAGCAGAACCAGGTCCTGAGCCCCTAACTCCTGGTATCACTTCACAGGTTCAATCCTTTACACTCCAGTGGCCTTCCTCAGTCACAGCAATACCGAGGAAGCACAGAGAACTTTAAGCTGAGAGGATCATCCAGGCTTCCTAGCAGCACCCAGGTGAGCTGGACTTTGAAAGATAGATTGGATCTGAACTTCCCTGATGGCAAAAGTGTGTGTGTAGAGGGAGCATCACAGGCAAGGCCACGGAGAGGAGAAAAGCTCAGGAATTCGTGGAGAATAGCAAGCTCTTTGGTTTGTCAAGAGCACTGGGTGGGTAAGAAAGGATAGCAGGAAATAGAGTTAGAAACAGATTTAGGGTCAGAATGCTCAGGGGACTTGAACTTTAAGCTGAAGGTCAGATATTCCCAAACCCCATTAAAGATAGGCTGCAAGTGACTGAAACTCAATTTTTGCTATGTTAGTTGCACTAGATTTGGGGAAGAGGCTACTGATCTAGGGAAGAGGACTCAGAAGAACACAGTAAGGAGGCAGAGTCAAATTCTCGCTTTTGAGTTCCAAAACAGTGTCTTGAAACCAGACAAGCTGACTGAACTGAAGCAGGAGTTGCCTCTCACACAAACAAATAGAAATGCTGGGTAATATTTTCTTAAGATGTGTCTGAGATTGAAAGCAAGAAGGGAAAATTCCCAGGTGCCAGAAATCAAAAAAGGACCCGAAGTTATAGAATAACTTAGCCACAGTGAGCAGAATCCGAAGCTAAGACAGAATAGCTCTTGGGAATTAAGGATGAGATTTTAATAATGACGGGGAAACAGAAAATGAGGCCTTGAGTCGTGACAAGACCTGGAGTTGGAACAAAGGTCCTATTTATTCCTCACAGGAGAAAAGAAACATTTTTCTTATCAGCCTGGGGAAGGATGAAGAAAGCTTGCCATTGGCGTGGGCCACAGGGAGGAAAAGTACCAGCTATGAAAAACTGGAACCCCAAGTCTGTTTCTGCACCAGTGGGACATGAACTCACATAATCCATCAGGTGCAGGTCACAAGATACTGAACAAAATCAAGTAAATTCATACGTAGCCAGCCTGGTAGCATTGAAGAACATCAAATATAAGAAACAAAAATCTTAAAAACAACCAAAAGACAGACCACCTACAAAAGAACAAAAAAATTTCAGTTAGCTACTCTTCAGCAATAGTAACATCAAAAGACAAAGGAATAGCTAAAATTACAGATGGAAAATAATTGTCAAACTAGAATTCTATCCAGCTAAACTAGCATTAAAGAATGAGAGAGGCCAGGCGTGGTGGCTCACACCTGTAATCCTATCACTTTGGAAGGCTGAAGTGGGAGGATTGCTTGAGACCAAGAATTTGAGACCAGCAATTTGAGACCAGCCTGAGCAATGTAGTAAGACCTCATTTCTACAAAAAATAGAAAAATTAGCCAGATGTGGTGGTACACACCTATAGTTACAGCTACTTGAGAGGCTGAGGCAGGAGGATCACTTGAGCCCAGGAATTTGAGGTTGCAGTGAGCTACGATGATGTCACTTCACTCTAGCCCAGGCAACAGAGTGAGACGCTACCTCAAAAAAAAAAAAAAAGAAAGAAAGAAAAAAGAAAAAAAGAATGAGATAGAAATAAAGACAATTCCCAACATATTAAGAGAGATGATCACTCATGGTTTCTTCTGAAACAATGATAAAAAACATTCTTCAGCAAAAAGAAAATTGAACTTCCAATACTTGAAATAGTAATGAGCAAATAGGTATTGATACTGGTAACTCTAAATAAGTATTGGCTTCTTTAAAAAAAGTAGACCAACTTAAAGTGTTGGTTAAAAATAAGATGGGCCTGGAAAACCCAAAAGAATCAAATAAATAATCATTATAAATGGTAAGAAAATTAGATGAGGAACCTGAATAAAAATTACTATAGAGAAATTAATGTCTCCAGATATACAAACAATAAGCAGTTGAAAGATAATATGGAAGAAAACACTATTTACAATAGCAATGAAAACGATGAAATACCTGAGAATAAACTTAGCAAAAAATGTACAAAAAAAGAAATCTTTGCTAGATGCAGTGGCTCATGCCTGTAATCTCAGCACTTTGGGAGGCCAAAGTGGGAGGATCACTTGAGCCCAGAAGTTGGAGGTTACAGTAAGCTATGATCATGCTACTGCACTCCAGTCTGGGCAACAGAGTGAGACCTCATCTCCAAAAATGCACACACACACAGACACACACACACACAAACTATAAAACAAAGTTTTTAAAATTAGGAAATTATGTGTTAGGGTGGGAAATCATAACTCGGGATGAGAAAGAATTTTCGACACAAAGATTAGGATAGGTTTGAAGCAACAAGTTTATTTTACTTTCCATGAGAAGAAAGGTCATGGCATGAAAAAAAGAAAGAAGTGCCGGCCCAGAGGATAAGAGGTTTGGGCTTTTTATTCGGATAAAGAATAGAGCAGCTATTGCTGCAAAATTATAAAAAGAGACAGTTTGTGTTTTTTTCTTCTCTGCTCGACTGGCTCTATCAGACTTCTCAGAATGTGCTCTGGCAGATGTGGAGGAGAGCTACATGCCCTTTTCTGTGTGCTCAGTGCTGTTCCAGTTCTGTAAAACAAGCTCTTAAAATAAAAACAAGTGGGCGGGGCGCGGTGGCTCATGCCTGTAATCCTAGCACTCTGGGAGGCCGAGGCAGGAGGATCACTCAAGGTCAGGAGTTCCAGACCAGCCTGAGCAAGAGCGAGACCCCGTCTCTACCAAAAAAAATAGAAAGAAATGATCTGGAAAACTAAAAATATATATATACAGAAAAAATTAGCCGGGCATGGTGGCGCATGCCTGTAGTCCCAGCTACTCAGGAGGCTGAGGCAGAAGGATTGCTTGAGCCCAGGAGTTTGAGGTTGCTGTGAGCTAGGCTGACGCCACGGCACTCACTCTAGCCCAGGCAACAAAGCGAGACTCTGTCTCAAAAAAAAAAAAAAGAAAAGAGCCTAGGGCCCAGACTGCTGAACGTCCACATTTGGAGCTCAAGCTCAAGCAGAGGAAGAGGAGCCACAAAGGACGAGAATGAAAATCAGGAGAGTGCAGGGTAGCCAAGCAGAGAGTGATATTTCAAGAACAAAGTCATCAGTTATGTCAAAAGCTCACAAAGAGTCATGTAAGATTAGGACAGAGAAATGTCCAGGGGATTTGGCATCCTAGAGATCACCAGTGACCTTGACTTAGTGGTTTCAGTAGAGGAGTAGGGGACAGAAACCAGGTATGAGGAGATTGAAGTCAACACAAGGAAGTGAGCTCATATCTCCAAAAACCCCTTCACTTCAAACACCCAACCGTGACATTTAAAATATAAAAATGATTTTTCAAAAAGACCTAGCTGCACTCTTACATATCTCCACAAACCAAAAGTAGAATAGATACACGATGAGTGGGGCTGAAGTCTCAAGGCTTTTGGGGCCCAAAGTCTGGAAGTTGGATGTTGGCAGCTGGGTGAGAGTTTAGCTCCCGGGAGGGAGAAGTAAGGTGCTCCCCACAATGTGGGAGACTGAAGCTCACAGCTTGATACCAGAGGCTGAAGTGGGCTCCCCTCTTCGTGAAAAGATGAAGAGAATAGCTGTGCACTGAGACTTTATTAGAGCCTAGGGAGGTGAGAAGCAAAGAGAATGCCTTGCTGCTAGGAAGTGTCCCACAACCAGACCTTCCACAACCCTGATATCCAGGGCTGGAGAATCAGGATCCTAAGCCCTGAATCTAGTTGGAGGCCCAGAGGACCAGAAGGAGACATCCTGGAAAAGGACGAGGGAAAAGTAAGAGTGAGAAAGAGAGAGAGAGAAACCATACAAAAACAAATACTTTCTCATGCAAAAAGAACTCTGAACCATAATTATAAAACACCGAAAGATAGCCTTTGAAATTAACACAGACCAGGAATTTTCTCAAATTTCCTCTGGATTTTGAAAATGTTCAGAGATGAATGCATTCCTTTCATTTCAAAATGAAACCATTTCATTTCAAAAGGAAATTATTAAGCAAAAATAGGCAGAAATGAAACAGTATGAGAGAGATCCAATTAGAAATCCTAGAAATAAAGACTATCCTAATTAAAATTTAAAAGGCCACAAATGGGAGATACTCTAGATTGAACATGTCCAAAGCATAAATGAGAGAATTGAAAGACAGAACTGAGGAACTCATCCATGATATAGCATAAGATAAACAAAAAACAAAGCAATGAAAATCACAGAGAACAGGCTGGGCGTGGTGGCTCAAGCATGTAATCCTAGCACTCTGGAAGGCCAAGGCAGGAGGATTGCTTGAGCTCAGGAGTTCGAGACCAGCCTGAGAAAGAAGAGAGACTCCGTCTCTACTAAAAATAGAAAGAAATTAGCTGGACAACTAAAAATACATAGAAAAAATTAGTTGGGCATGGCGG
>NW_012150174.1:9942733-9965752 GCF_000956105.1 Propithecus coquereli
TGTTTTCCCTTTGAAAAATTGCCTAGGTTTTTATTTGCTTCGTTTGCCATATACTTACCCTAATGTATTCAAACTTTCCTCCAGCTGCATAAATCTCCTTTCAAGTACATTTATTCACGTAGGGCATTCTAGCCATTTTATCTACTTAAGGAAGTCTCTCCTGTAGCCTTCTGACTTGCTCCCGTATGGATTGGGCATCCTCTGAGCCTGCAGTGTAATCATCATGTTGGAATCTCCCTTCACTATCATTTTGGGGATTTCCTCACCTCTCTCTTTTGATAAATACCTGGTCTCCTGTCCCATTCATCCTCCCTCTTGGTTTATCTCCTTGTTTTAGTGGAACAAATTCTCCCACTGTGTCCCAAGAGTGTATTAGAAGTAACATTTTCTGAAATTTGCATGTCTGAAAATATTTTTTCTACTCTCACTTGATACCTTGGTAGGGTTAGAATCCCGAGTTGAAAATAATTCTTTCCTCAGTATTTTGAAGGTATTTCTCCATTGCCTTCCAGGTTTCCATAAGAAAGCAGAGAATTCAGATGCATTTTGATCCTAGAGCCTGTGTAGAAAACTATTCCTTTTCCCTGAAAGGTTTTAGGAACATCTCCTTGTCCACAAGGTTCTGAAATTTCTCTGTGGAGTCCTAATTTTCATTCATTCTGCTAGAATGTAATGGATTCTTTCATATTTTATGATGGGACCTTCACTTCAGCTGCAAGTCATATTAGGACGAAGGCCTCATCTCCTGTTGCCATCTCAGCATGAATCCTACCCTCAGTGCAGAAGACTTAGTCTGTCCCAGCTTTGGATTCTGCTCACCATGCTATCTTCGGGCTCCTTTTCAGTTTCTGGCACCTGGGAATTTTCTTGCTTTCAAGCTGCCTTAGTGATACTAGCCTTTCTCATGGCTTTAAATACCATCTATACACTGACAACTTGTAAATTATGTGACACACCAGACCTCTCCAAATATGTACGGTTCACATGCTCCTTGCTATCTCCATTTGTATGTCCTGTAGAAATCTCAAACTTAAAATTCCAAACTGGCAATCCTGATAGTCCCCTAAACCTGCTGCTCCCTTAGTAAATGCCTCTTAGGAAATGGCATTCTTCCCAGTGCTCAATCTCAAAACCTCAGGGTCATCCTTGATTCCTCTCTCTCACACCACATACCATGCCATCTGCAAATCCTCTACACGTTACCTTCAAAGTATATCCAGAACCCAGTGAATTCTCACCACATCCATTGCTAATACCCTGGTCCAAACTACCACCACATCTTGCCTAGATTATTGAAAGAGATTTCAATTCAGTGGTATTGGACTGCCACTTTGGTTGTTCTCAATGAACTACAAGTCCTATATTCATATCCTTGAGTGGTCCCCTCCCCTCAGATCTGGGCTCACCCTGTGACCTATTTTAACTAAGAGAATGTGACAGAACTGATGTTTGCTGGTGGTAAGCCTACGCCTTATGATGGCTTACATGACAGCTTCTACCCGCACATTTTTGGGAGCCATGTAAGAAATCTAGCTATCCTGCTGGTGGAACAACATGAGGAGGGAGAGGCTCTGAAACCACTGGGAGGTGAACCAAGAAATTCAATCAACAGCAACAACCAAGTCCCAGACACACAACCCCAGTGGAGCAGTTGCAGCTGACCCCTACCCGTTTGAGCCATCCTAGCTAAGGTGCAACATGTGCAAATGTAGAAGCCTATTGGACATACCAGGCCCAGCAGAAATTGCGTGGTACAGAGACAAGCTTGGTCTGAATTACTGACCCACACAACCATGAGAAATAATAAAAAGTTTGTTGTTTAAGCCTCTAAGTTATAGGGTAGTTTATTATGTCACAATACATAACCTAAACTCTAGTATCCTTTCCTCCTTTGACCACATCCCCACTCTGCCACATCCTGTTCTCCATATAACTGCTAAAAGATCCTTTCAAAATGTAAGAGAGGGGAGCTGGGCATGGTGACACGCCTGTAGTCCCAGCTACTCTGGAGGCTGAGGCAGGAGGATCACTTGAGCCCAGAAGTTCGGTGAGCTGTGATCATGTCACTGAATTCCAGCCTGGGTGGCAGAGCAAGATCTTATCTCCCACCCCCCCCCAACCCCGCTCCCGAAAAAAATAAAAAGTAAGAGAGATCCTATCACTCCTTTGCTCAGAGTCCTCCAATGCTTCTCATCTCACTCACAGTTAAAGCCAAAATCTTTACAACCTGCAAGGCCTCAGGGGCCAGCAAACTAAGGCCAGCGGCCAAATCCCTGCATTGCCAAAGGAAAGAGGAGTTCAGAGGAAAGATCCAGCCCCTTTATGACACTGGGTTCATCTCTTACGGCGCTCATTCTTCTTGCTCACCTGGCTTCAGGCAGACTGACCTCCTTGTCATTCCTTGCAGTTTCTTGCAGTTACTCCACCCAGCCAGGCATGCTTCCGCCCTGAGGTCTTCACCCTGCCATTTTCTCTGCCTGGAATGTTCTTCCCCCAGATATCTGCACAACTGATTCCTTCTCCTCCCTTGGGTTCTTCAAATGCATCTTCTCAGTGAGGCCTTCCTTGACCACCCTATTAAAAATTTTAATCACCCTACACACACTCCTAACTCTCTCTACTTTGTTTTTTATAGTACATATCACTAATATATATGTAACATTTTATTGTTGTTGCACTTATTTTCTATATTCTCCCGCTAGAATATAAACTCCACGAGGACAGGAGTCTTGGTCTGCTTTCTTCACTGGAGTATGATTCTCAGTGCCTAGAACTGTTCCTGGTTCGTTGTGGCTGCTCAGTATGTATTTCTTGAATGTCCTTATGAGTCATGAAAGCCGTCACATCCCTCTGTTTTCTGCACAGCGTTTGTCATCAACTGTAAATACCGTATTTAGGGGCTTTGTCCATGAACTCCATGAAAGTGGGGGCCACAGGAAGATAGTCAACAAACAGCAAGTAGCTGATGTAATATTTATTCTATGAATACACGTTCCATACATTTTTTTAAAAAGAGCAAATGGAAAGTGAGGAGGTAGACACACAGTGAGTTGACAACTTTTTCGAGAACTTTTGCTGTGCATGGAGTGGAGAAATTGAATGGTGGCTGGGAAAGGATGTAGGGTGAAGGGAGGGTTGAAGATGGGGATACAGAGAATATTCCAGATCGACACATACTTAACAGCAGAGGAAAGACGAGACGATTGAAGAAGCAGAGTTCTTGGAGAAGTGAGGGCAAGGGGTGCGGAGAGGGAGGAGAGACTGGCCAATGATGGGCAGAGGTCTGTGCTTCCATCGTAACAGGAGGGAAGAAGGAGCAGCCTTAGGCTGGGGTAGAGCCTTGTGGGTGGGCAGACAAGGGAGTTCCCATCTCCTGGCCTCTAGTTCCTCACTGAAGTGTGGGAGGTAAGGTTATCTGCTGCCACGGAGCGGTGGCAGCACATGGGAGGTTTGAGAAGAGAGGACAGACAGGGTATGGGAAAGACAAAGGGACTTTACTAGGGAAACGGGAAAGGACAGCCTGGCAGTTATTGAGGGCCCATTTAGGGTCTGTAATCACGAATTTAAGTGAAAGCAAGAGGCCCAGTTTGGTGATTTTTCTTGAGCAAACCCAGCTCCTTGGCCGCAGGTGCAGAGAAGACAGAGTCAAGTGCAATGAGGGTGATTGTTGTAGCAAACAGTGGTTCTCAATGTGTGGTCCCCGCACCAGCAGCATCAGAATCTCTGAAAACCGGTGAGAAATGCACATTCTCAGACACCACCCAGAACTCCTGAATCAGAAACTCTGGGAGTGGGGCCCAGCAGTGTGTCTCACCAAGCCCTCCAGGAGATTCTGATGCTCCGCCCAGTCAAGTCTGAGCAGCACTGCAATAAACGGAGAAAGGAACAAGACAGCTGAGGATACTTACATGGGACGATTATAATGGCAGACTAGAGAATCTAAATTGAAAAAGAAGGGAAGTAAAGACATGAGGAGGCTGATCAGTACTGATAAAGTGGTGGGTCAATATCTCAGAACGTAATAAGGTCAAATGATTGTAGCACAGTATATTCATTTATATTGCTGTCATAAGAAAATACCAAACATTTAGTGGCTTGGAGCAACACCCATTTATTACCTCATATTTCTGGAGGGCAGAAGTCCAGGAGCACCTTGGCCGGGCGTGGTGGTTCATGCCTGTAGTCCTAGCACTTTGGGAAGCCAAGGTGTAAGGATCACTTGAGGCTAAGAGTTTGAAACCAGCCTGGACAACATAGTGAGATCCCCCCTCTCTACAAAAAAAAAAAAAAGAAGTCCAGATACAATATCGCTCATCTGGACCCGCTGTTTAGAGTCTCTCAAAGGCTAAAATCAATGTGTTGGCGGGACTGCATTCCTCTCTGGAATCAATCTGCTTCCACGCTTATTCAGGTTGTTGGCAGAATTCAGTTCCCTGTTGTTGTAGGGCTGAAGTGCCCATTTCCTCTTCAGCTGTCAGCCAGGAGCCTCTGTCACCTTCTTAAAACCACTTGCATTCCTTGTCATGTTGTCTCTTCCACCTTCCAACCAGCAAGGGCACTTGGAGTCCTTTTAACACCTCAAATCTCTCTGACTTCCCCCTTCAGCCACATCTCTTCTGCTTTACTCTTTTATTGCATCTTTCTGACTCCAGCTGGGGAAAAGTTCTTGACTTCTAAGGACTTGTGTGGTTAGATTGGACCTAACTGGATAAACCAGGCTAATCTACCTATTTTAAGGCCTGTAACCTTAATTACCTCTGCAAAGTCCATTTTGCCATGTAAGGTTACATAATCACACGTTCCTGGGATTAGGATGTGAACATCTTTGGGAGACCTTTATTCTGCTTCCAACAACATGAAGTGACTAGAACAAGTGAGCTAGAGAAGGTGGAGAATTTAGAGGTGGTGAAGATTCTGGTGGTAAGGTCCAGGGTGTAGCCACAGGAATGGAGAGGAGTGGAGAGAATGTCATTGGCAGCTAGAATGCCAAAGAATTGAGAGCCCTGGATGTTGGAGTCATTGACGATTATACAGCTGGGGTGGACAGAGAGGCTATAAACGAGGAGCTCACGTTGTCATCAAGAAGTTTTAGTCTCCCTGACCATCAGAATTACTTGGGAAGCTGGGTACACATGCATGCTCTGGAGCCCCCACCAGCAATCCTGAATCACATTCTTTGGCGGTGTGACCCACACTTTTGATGATAATGAGGTTAGGAGCTACCACTGCAGGCAAGGAGAAGCCATTGAAGTTAGATAATGGTCTTAAAACGGGGATATCAAGGGGTATGCACGTATGGACAGTTTGAGAGGATTAGTTTAAGGGGATCTTTGACTTCCATAGGTACTTTTGCCCAAAATTGACCTAAGGATGCACCTTCAGTGTCTACCATCAAGCCTGTTGTCCTTTCTCACCTCCTTTTTCAAAATCCTCCTTCTCTTTACAAAAGAAAGGAATCTGGAAGACAAGGCCCTTTACAACAGGCTGCGGCAGGAAAACATGCACTTTGAGGTCTGCCCCTGGTCCAGCTACCTCACTGGTGCCTGGAAGCCGGAAACGGAGCACGCGGTCGTTCGGCTAACTACTCGCTCAACACAGATGACCCACTCATCTTCAAGTCTACCCTGAACACCGATTACCAGATGACCAAACAAGACATGGGTTTTACCGAAGGGGAGTTTAAGAGACTGAACATTAATGCGGCAAAGTCCAGCTTCCTCCCAGAAGATGAGAAGACAGAACTTCTCGACCTGCTCTATAAAGCCTATGGGATGCCAAGTTCAGCCGCTGCAGAGAGGCAGCACCCCTAAAGATGCCATGGCCACCTCTCCAAGCCCTTACCCTGTGGAGTCTTTACAACTCTGTGGCATCAAGCAACATTTGCATTTATTCCTTCCAAGAAGACTGATTTCAATGGTCAGCTACTACTGCTCTTGAAGCCCGTGTGCCTGTTTCTGTACACACATATACCTCGGCATGGCCACATCTCTCCTCTGATTATGTGCCCTTCTCAGGGACCAGGGCCCTTGCTGGTGGGCGTGGCTGAATCTGAAACCCTCCTTCTATGGCAACTTGTACTGAAAATCTGGTGCTCAATAAAGAAGCCCATGGCTGGTGTCATGCAAAAAAAAAAAAAAATTGACCCAGGATATTAAATTGATCCAGGATATTAAAAATTCATCTCTTTAAACAGGATACCTAGAGTAGGCTTCCTGTCTTATACATATTTCTGTTAAATTTGAATCACATTGGAAATGGAATAATTTGGCACATGTTGAGATGTTAGATATGTTGTAGAATGGGACAGAGGAATTATGATGAGCTTTATTCCTTCTGCCATTTCCAGGCTACTGTGAAAGAACACATTGCTTCCAAGACAGAATCCTATCAGGCAAAACAAAGAGAAGTTCAGTAGGAAATACTGAGTGTGGCAGCATCTTATATCATCCAGGAACAAACTCAGGGCAAGGCTCTCTGCCCCTTCTAGCTAATCAATTTAGAACTAGACTTCAGGCAAGAGACAGGAAACGCACATTTATTCAAATTGGAAAACGAAGCCTGATCAGCTGATTAATTTGATAATAAGGCTGGTTTCATCAATTTGGTTATATGGCAGACATTTTCCTAAGTTGAATGAGTCAATTCTGTAGCTCCAAGGTTTTGACAAATTATATTTAAAGCCCATAGTAGATACAGCACTTTATTTTTTTTTAAATTATATTGGCAAGGTATATTAAAATTAATATTTTTATGTTCCCAATTATTTTCTGAGTATATTGGGCTAAATATGGTGTCTCTATATGAACGAATAAAAGATATAAGTGATATTAATTTGTTAAGTCTTGGTAAGACCTTTCTTGGTATGCATTTTCAGAAATTGACGAGTAAATGAGTCTAACTGGGTAACAAATCATTTTGAAAGTCAGGTGCTTTTCAATTCTTTTGATTTCAACAAAACTGAAATTGAGTTGTCAGCTGACAAGTTACTGAATTTTTTTTTTTTTTTTTTTGAGACAGGGTGTCTCTCTGTTGCCCAGGCTAGAGTGCAGTGGCAATATCATAGCTCACTGCAACCTCAAACTCCTGGGCTCAAGTGATCCTCCTGCCTCGGCCTCCCGAGTAGCTGGAGCTACAGGCACACACCACTACACCTGGCTAATTTTTCTTTTTTTTGTAGAGACGGGGCCACTATGCTTAGCCTATAGCTAATTTTTGATAACAGACTGCTTTGTGATTTGGGGCATGTAACTCAGAAGGGGTTCAAATAATTGAGAAAATCTGCAACAACAAAACTCCGTCCAATCTCATCTTTTTATTTATGTGAAAAAGGTAATATTTAACCACCAGTACGTGGACTAATAAAAACATGGTCCTGGCCAGAAGCAATGGCTCATGCCTGTAATCCTAGCACTCTGGGAGGCCAAGGTAGGAGGATTGCTTCAGGTCAAGAGTTTGAGACCAGCCTGACCAAGAGCAAAACCCCATCTCTACTAAAAATAGAAAAATTAGCCGGGCACGGTGGCGAGTGCCTGTAGTCCCAGCTGCTCCGCAGGCTGAGGCAGGAGGATCGCTTGAGCCCAGGAGTTTGAGGTTACAGTGAGCTGTGATGACACCACTGCACTCCAGCCAGAGTGACAGAACTAGAGTCTGTCTCCAAAAAAAAAAAAAAAAACCTACACATTCCCATCCACCTCATTAACAAAGATATTTCTACTAAAACTTAACTTTTCATATTTAATAATTATTTCTTATAATTATTAACCCTTTCTGGGGCTCTGCTAATGCTGGTACCCATCCATCTCAGTCCTTTGGGGGACTTGCATGTTTGAAAACCTACTGATTAACCCGTTGAATCTCTAATTGGTCTAATTGGTAGGTCTTCCTGGCTTCCCTTCCACAGGCCGACACGTCCTGCCCTAGGACTTGACTGGCTCAGACAGTTACAGGGGATGAGGACGGGAAGGGAAAGCTGAGCAGGGTGTCAGCTGCACAGCTGCCCTACGCTGTTGTTCGGGAAGCTTCGGTGCTCTGATCCAGCATTTGTGCCCTTCTTGACCCAAGGCAGGCCCAGAGCTCCCGAGCAGCGAAAGAGCAGTATGTGCCGGAAGAGCAGCCGCTGATCCACTTCACTCTTCCCACCTCTGAGATGTCTGGCTGCTCCTACAACATGTGGGTGGCGCTGTGAGACGGAGACAAATGCCCTGCTCAAAGAATATACCACCTCTTTCATTCACTTGGATATCTCACCTTTTAACTCAGGAAGGCTGTCTGGATACAGCATCGATACTCCCAGTATCTTCTATGTTGTGGGTGCAGAGAAAGCATCTGATGATTGAGTGAATGAATGAATGCACAAACAAATGACTACACGGTTTCCCTAACTTCCAGTTTTTTAAGACTGTCACTATAGAACGTACCACTTTTTAAATATGCGTTCATTTCCTGCCTTGGTCCAGGCCCTTGTAACCTTTTTACCTGTACCCTTCACCCAGCCCAAAAGAGTCTCAGCAAAATCTTAGGAAGGTAAGGGAGTGAGACAGGGAGGTGACTGAGAGAAGAGCACTCTAAGCAGAGGGGACTAAGGCAGGAGTATGTCTGGCATGTTGGAGGAATGACAAGGAGACCCGCGTTGCTGGAGCAAAGTGAGTGATGGCACGAGAACAATAAGAGATGGGGTCACAGGTGGAGGCTGTGGGTCAGATCCTGTAGGTCGTTAGCAGGACTTTGTCTTTTAGTCTGAGTGAAGCCAGCTACCGGAGGGTTTTGAGCTGAAGAAGGACCTGATCTGACACATTTTAAAAGAATCCCTCTGGCTCCTGTGTTGAGAATAGACTGGTAGGGGGTGGGGACAGGCAGCTGAAGAAGCAGAAGTCGTTAGGAGGCAGTAACCCAGGCAAGAAGTAACTAATGGAGGCTCTGATGAGGATGGTAGCAGTGAAGTTGGTGACAAGTGTTTGGATTAGATTCTGGATATATTTTGAAGGCAGAGCCAACACGATTTCCTGACAGATTAAATGTGGGAGGTGAGAGGAAAAAGTAAAGTCTGACTCCCTGGTTTTTGTCTGAGCAATGGAAGAATGGTGCTCTCATCAACGGAGATGGGGGAGGCTGTGGTGGAATAGTTTAGGGGAGTTAAGATCAGGTGTTCAGTTTGGGGCATGTTGAGCTGGAATTGTCTTTTAGGTATCCAAATGGAGATGTGAAATAGACAGCCAGATAAATGACTGGGGAGAGAAGTTGGGGCTGGGTCTCACAGCGTCTCATGCTTTAAATATATCCTCATTGATGTCTCCAAAATCAGCTCTGACTTCTCTCCTAAACTTCAAGTTCTTACATCCAACTGCCTACTTGATTTATTCACTTAGCTTTCTAATAGGCATCTCAAATTTAACATGTCCAGAACTCAATTCCTAATCCCCTGTCTTCCTCCACAAAACACCAACAAACAAACAAACAAGAAAATTCAACAGCAATTCCATTCTTCCCAAACCTTTGAGTCATGTTTGACTCCTTCCTTTCAAACTTCACATTCAAACCATCAACAAATCCAGTTGAATCCATCCCCAGGCTGTCCTTACCACTCACACCACTGCACCCTGCTCCAAAGCAGCACTCATCTCTTGCCTGGATTACTGTAACAACCTCTGAACTCTGGCAACAACCAAACATGAAAGCTGGTAGGCCCCACAGAACGTGGGCCCACCACTTATAATTCGCTTCTCTACTCACATCCCCTTTCACTCCTCCTGGCTCACCCAACTCCTGTAACACTGGCCTCAATATGCCAAGACACTCCTGCCTCAGGGCCTTTGCACTTACATTTCCTTTGCCTAGAAAGCCCTGTCCCCAGATTTGCAAAAGGGTTGTGCCTTCACTTCTTTCATGTCTCTGCTCAAATGTCACCTTATCAAAAAGTTCTACTTATCAAACAAACCTACTTGAACCTTACTTTACTTTAAGATGAAGCCAACTATGGCCTTGGAGGTTTTTTTTGGGCGGGGAGGGACCTTCTGTATGGAGGGAGACTCAAATCCAGGCTCTACTCTACAAAAAAAAAGTACCTCCAATCTCTCTTATCTTACTTCATTTTTCTCTGTTGCACTTATCATTACCTGACATATATGTATACATAATACATATTTATTTGTTGTCTGTCTCCCCTAACTAGAATGTAAGCTCCATGGTAGCAGAGACTTTGTCTTGTTCAATTCTGTATCCTCAGTGCTTGGACCAATTCCTGGCACATACTAGACATTTGTTAAACATTTGCTGGATGAATGAATGAATGAATAAATGGATGAAGCATGGCTTCTCTAGAGCTGGAGAGTTAATCATGACACCAGAAATTGGCCAGGGAAAAGAGATCTCAGCATGAACATAACGTTTATGAGACAACACCACTACCATATACATCCGTACCCACACTCACTCTCTCTCTTTCTCACACACACACACCAATAACCTGGAACCCATGCAAGCACACAACAAAGGGAAATGATGAAGTGTGCCTGTAGGGTGGAAAAGTATACAGCCATTAAAAACACTAATTATAAAGACAGTAAAATGCTTATAGTATGTTATGGAAAAGTAGTACAGTAGATTGTAAAATAGAACAGTTCTTAATATATTATTACGTACTATACTGCTAGGATCACAGCAATGCAAAATGTGTACACATATTAATTTTTGTGATATTAAAAGCAAAATTAATTATTATGTTAGGCCTGTTAGTGGGATTATGGGTAGTTTTATAATCTTCTATTCTTCACAATTAAAAAAAAAAAACTTGTATTCTCTTTTTCCATAAAAGGAACACATTTTAACTCCCCAGGCACATTGGTTGAGGAAAATCCCAGGCTGGTGAAGTCAGCACCTAAGTTCCCCAGAGACTCCCATGTGTGGGTGACAGAGGGGTCCTGGGCCAGTCCTGTGCAGAGAAGGGCTGCCCCTCGGGCTGAAACCGAGTGGTTAGTGAGGCATAGAGCATTTGCATGACTAACGTGGGGGAAAAAACCCACCAGAGAGTTATTTCTATTTAAGCTCAGAGAAATGCAGAAGTAAATCTACTTGAACCTAACTTGGCTTTAAAACGAAACCAACTGTGTCCCTGGAGTTTTGGGGGGGCCTTCTGTAAGAAGGGAAAGTCAAGTCCAGGCTCTAGTGACCTTCACTGGGGAGCCAAACTCTCCCACTAAGTCCCAGATTTGGGGACTTTGGGCCCTCAAGGGGACCTCAGTGTTAGTGCAAAGAGTTCTGAACCCATAAATGCAAGGAGTGTTGACTTGAGACCAGCATTTCTTAACCAAACTAAGGTTTAGAACTCTTTGGTAATCACAAAAACTACAGAACTTCATCCCAGGAAAACTGAACATAAGCCCAAAAATTTGAAACAATTTCAGGAGTTTCGTGGACCCCCTAAATCCTATCCACTGCTAGTTGTCCCCACACCCCAGATTAAGAATCCTGATAGACCTGAGTAAACACAACGTCTTACATACAATACGTATGCTATTTTTCAAGTCTGTTGATAGAATCGTGATAAATAAATACAAATTATTTGAAAGAAATACTCAATTCAGAGACTTGCTGTTGTTATGCATGTTCTCCAGAGGAGCGGTAAACGCTTCTGCAGGCCCAAGGAGCACGTTTTCAAATGGGTCCCTTAGCCCGGCAGCAAAGCCGTCTTCCAAGTGACCGAGAGGGGTCCTGCACTGCTGGGCGCCGGCCTCAGGACTGCGAGGTCGGAGGATCCCGCGGGAGCCGGCTCAAGCTTTTCGGAGTTTTTTCACGGAAATGTTCAGCCACTTGTTGGCTCACGTGCACTTAAGTTTTATTCTCCAATTATGACCGGGTTTTCCAGACGTGGATTGTCAGCGCGTGTGCCAAGAGTTACCAGCGTGCTCCCAGGCGCTAGGCGCAGTCACCGAGGCACTCCGGTCGCATCCCGCAGCCGAGGGCCCCCGCGTGGGTGGCCGGCCCCCGCGGCGGCTATCCGCGGAATGCCCTGCCCGCGAGCTCCCTCTCCTGGGCGCGCCCCGGCGCCGTCGCGGCTCATGGCCCGGACCTGCGGAGCGCACTGCGTGCAGCCCTGTGCAGGAGCCGCGCGCTGTGCCCCGCGGCGGCCGGGGCGCGGTGGGGCTCGGGCTCTGGACCGGCACCTGCCGCGGCTGTGCGGCCCCTGGACAACGGATGAATGAATGGGGAGACAGTGAGGGGAGGCGCGCAGAGCCCAGCCAGCCCATTCCCCCTCCCTGACGTCTCCACGACCGTCCTTCCCACCCCCTCCTCCTCCCCCCATCCCCTGAGGTGCCCTTTAACCTGGCTCTAGGCGACCCGAGCTGGCTCAGTACGCGACTCATCAGACACCAGTATCTGGCACATAACACATATGTGCACATCTGCTGAATAAATAAAAGATTTTACTTTTTATGTACGAGCGGGGTCTGTTTCAACACTTCCCACAGTGGGCCCCTTGTTAGGAGAGGCACCGTCAGTGGTGTGCGGAGTGGGAAGGGGGACAGCTGGGGAGGTCGAGGGAAACGGGCGGGCCCGGAGAGCAGCTTCGGAGTGAGCTGCGAAGTCAGCGCCAAGACGGGTCCGGACGCAGAGACTCGGTGCGTGGCATTCGGCGCTGACGGCCAAAACGGCGGGCCGCGGCGGCAGCCCTGTGCGGGCAGCGTGGAGGGGCAAGGCGTCCTGGGGACAAGGAGGTGGAAAGACCGGAAAAGGAGAGCCCGGAAGGGGCAGGGTGCACCCGACGGCAGGGTAAAGGCGGGGCTTCACCGGTTGCTAGAGACGTGGAGCCCGGGAAGCTAAAGGCCTCAGGGGTCCAGGACAGACGGATGCTGGTCCCAGGGGTCCCGAGTCCTCGGCATGGACAGAGCAACACGTCCACCCGGGCCCGGAGGACAGAGACCAGGAAGCGAGCGCCCCGCAGCCCTGCCCCAGGCTTCCCAGGTCTGTAGGACACGGGCCGCCTGCAGGGGGCGAGATGTTCCTTTGGCTCTGCTGGGCTGCGGCTAAGACCAGAACCAAAGATAGAAGCTGAGATCAACGGAAAGGAATGAGACTGAGCAGACATATGCCTGTAACCCCGATGGGACCCGGAGTAAAGTAACATTCCCAAACACGGCAGTAAGGGAAGGGTTAGCCATGTAAGGAATGCTCGGAGAAATGAATGAAAATTTGGTGGAAAAACTGTAAATTGCACATCGTATATCAAAATAAATTCCAAGTGGATTAAAATGACAAATATTTTAAAGGACAGTCATAGAAACATTGTGTTTGATGGGATAAAACAGTTATATTTATGAATAAATCTCAGCATTCTCAAAGATTTGAAACAACAGAAGGAACAACAAAGGAAGACTAACATTCAAAAATATAAAAACTGGAAAGGATTTTAAAAAGACAACAACTTGAGAAAAATGCCTGCACCAAATAACAAACAAATACTACCTGAGACATATAAAGGCTTGTTTATATATTTTATATGAAAACAGTCAAGGTACCAATAGCTAAATAGACAAAGGAGGTAAATACGTGCTATAATTGACAAGGGAGAAATAAAATTAGTACCCAAATACATGGGGAAATGTTCATTGATAATCAGAAATTTTAAACTTAAAACAACCTTGACATAGCAACTTACATCTACTAAATGTTTTAGAATTATAATGTATAATATTAGCACGTGGTAAAATAATAGTCACCATAGCTTCATACTCTTTTGAATAGCTATATGGTGATCTTCATTTATTCAACAAATAGCTATTGAGGAGTTCCTACCCCAAATCAAACACTGCTTTATAAACTCTCATTGTAATGGAGGGAATCAGACAATAAACAAACAAATACACACGATGCAAGGTGCTAGCAGTGCTAGGAAGGAAAATATTAATAGAACAGTTGAGTGATGGGATGGGCTAATTAAATGTGGCCTCTCTGGTGGGATGACATCTGAACAGAGCAACATAAACAAAATGAAGGAGCAAATCTCCTTTGCACTTGTGGGAAGTGTTCTGGGCAGAGGAAACAGAAACTACAATGACCCAGAGGCAAGAGCGTATGACTAGTAGAGCACCAACTGATTGCTCTCACTGTGTTGCCCAGGCTGGACTCAAACTCCTGGTTTCAAGCAATCCTCCCACCTCAGCCTCTTGAGTAGTGGGGATTACAGACCTGTGCAACTGCAGCTGGCTGATTGCCTTTTAACCATGCACACAATAATCATCCTCCTCCACCCTTTTTTTTTTTTAGAAACAGGTTCTTGCTCTGTCACCCAGGCTGGAATACAGTGGCTTACTGTAGCTTACTGTAACCTCAAACTCCTGGGCTCAAGTGATCCTCCCACCTCAGCCTCCCAAGTAGCTAGGACTGCAGGTGCCTGGCTAATTTTTTTTTTTTTTTAAAGATGGGGTCTTGCTATGTTGCCCAGACTGGTCTTAAACTCTTGGCTTCAAGCAATCCTCCCAACTTGGCCTCTCAAAGTGCTCGGATTATAGGTGTGAGCCACCACACCCAGCCCACAACGGTAATACTTTGAAGAAATTTTGTAATTGACTTACTTTGTATACATATTAAGACCATGACGACTCCATTAAGCTGATGTGATAGTCAAATATCTGTTAGTAATATTGTATCTTAACCAAACTAACAAAAACATAGCCTTTGTGGAAGGTGACATTGCAAAAAGATTGCTTTGCCCCACCCTCTTCCCAAAGCCAGAATCTGCCAAACAAATTTATTTATTATTTATTTATTTTGGTCAACCCCTTGGTCAATTGCATATAAAATGTTACATCTTCATTTCTGTATGCTCAGTCATTTTTCTAAATAAAGAATCTAAAGACATGAATTATTGTCACAGTTTGGAAAAGCAGTCACCAAAGTAAAAGCAAAAAGTCTTGAGTGGGTTTATCCACTTTTGTGGTTTTAAACACCATCACTGTTCTAATGAGCCTCAAGTAAATCTCTAACCCGAACCTCAGCCGTGGACTCCAGACTCAAACTTCCATCTGTCTACTTGACCGCTCCACGTAGATGTCTACTAGGCATCTCAGATTTAAATGTCCAAAATTTACCACCTGTTCTCCGTTCGCCCTCCCCAAAACACACATACACAACGTAATTTCTCTAACAGTTAATAGCAAGTCAATATTTTCATCTGCTTAGAACTCAAAACTTGAAGTCATCATTGACTCCTCTGTTTCTTTTAAAAGGTAAATCAGATCTTGTGGGTGCTCTACTTAAAACCTTCCCATATCTCCCCATCTGTCAGATATAAAAGCTAAAGTGCTCACTATACCCTCAAGGCCCTAGGTGAGCTGCCCCATCACCCCTCTGACCTACTCTCCCTTCCATCACCCCTCTGGGTCAAACTAGTTTCCTTGCTGTTCCTCAAACACAGCAGGCACATGCCCACCTCAAGGCCTTTGGATTTGTCCCCTCTGCCAGGAACGATCTTCCCCTCCATACTCATGCATGGTCCATGCCTCAGTTCATTCAGGTCTTTACACGAAAAAGCCAAAGCAGCTTTCTCAGCGAGGCCTTCCCAGTACAACCTATCTAAAGCAAACAAACAAAAAATTCCTCACTTTGAATTTTCTACTTTATCACTATCTAAAGTTATATGTTTGATTTGGTGTCTGTGGATAACATATTACACCTCTTAATCTTAAAGTCTCTGAACCCTCCTCTCCAATGACCTTTGCCCTTCTTACTGCTTGGGCCACTCATCCCCTTGGTCACACTCTGAGCCCTGTCTTCACCTAGAAGTACTATACTCTCTGACAAAAGCCCATTCTCCAAACATAGCCACCTATTCTTGCAGCTGTCCCTTCCTTATCTCACTACATCCTGTGTCCCTTCATCCTTCCATCTTCTTGTCATCACAGACTGCTGGGCAGTGTAGGGGAAATGCCATTCCCCTGTGGACTGGTGCCAGGGTCTTCAGCCCCTGACATCTGGACTCTGTCTCTACTATACCCCCGAAGCCGCTCTTTCCAGTGTCTCTGGAAACTTCCCTGTTGCTAAACCAGAGGGATTCCTCAGTGTTTATCTTCTTAGTCCTCTCCTCTATGTTGACCTCTTCTTCACTCTTGAGATCCTCTTCTCGTGGGGCTACTGAGGTGCCTGTTACCCCTCATTTTCTTCTATCTCCTGGGATGCTGTTTCTCCTTCTTCCCCCATAAATGCTGCCCCCAGGGTTCTGTCTTGGTGTACATCTCCTTTCATTTTACAAATTCTTCTTGAATTATCTCACTCACACTCAAGGTTTCAATAACCACCAAAATGCCAATGACGTCCAAATCTAAAACTTGGACTTTGCCCATTGGATGTGACCACTAGCATGTGCCTTGGGGGCCTTAAACTCCATGTATACAAAATGGAACTTTCTATTCTCTAATCTGAATTCCCCTTCCTCTTCACTAAAACAGCATGCCCTGTGGGACATGATAGAATATATATTAAGACCAACAGATACTGCCTGTCCTCTGGACAGAAAAGGCAACTTGAACAGTACCCATCGCTACTAATTTAAGATGTATTAAAATATCCAAAAAATTCCTTTTATTCAGCAAGTTGGTGAATGTAAAAGCACTTATAGTCCTATTTTCCCCTTCAAGTCTTGAGTTGCTCATTTATGAATTGTCCTCCCATAGATGATTTTTAGGCCAGGCTGTGCCTGGCCATCTGCCCACCTTGGATGGACAGTAGACATGAGTCACAGAGTGTGGAGCAGTTGTCCAGGTAAGCAGGTACAGTGTATTTCTCTGCATGTTTAGATATGGATTTCGCTTTACTGCAGATATGAGGCTTGCTGTAAGGAGAGGTTGGGTCATGTGTAAAGCTGAAAATAGGTAGGAGACCCAGAATGTCCTCTGAGGACGCTCCAGGAAAGTGTCTAGGTTTCTGGGTCTCATATCGCCTCCTGAACTGTGGGCCCTCAGCAGCGGGTACCAGGTCTTCTATAAATGGACTGAGAGTTTTCTGGAAAGGGAGATGCCAGCTCTGGTAACGGAGTTTCCAAAACTGGCTAAGGGAAAAATAGTCACTATTGACACAGCCCCTCTTGGGTACCACTGTGACTGAGGGATACAGAGTGATCTGAGGGCTCAGGATGAACATAGTTTTGGAGAACATTAATTTAACCTACTCAGTTGGTCATGTGCAAAATCGAGAATTCTTGGTGTGTGGTGCAAAGAAACCAAAACCAACCAACTACTTTAAGAAGGAAAAGCAGGAGTTGACCTTATTGGAAAGATAATTGAGTGTTTCAAGTAGTAACTAAACTAGAGGAGTGGAAGGGAAACCCTGAGTGTGGGCTTCGGTCAGATACAACTAGAACCAAGGATTCAGAGTCTGCTTCTCTGGTTCCCTCTGTGTGCTGCCTTCCGCTTTCCCCTCTGTAGCCTGGACTCCTCAGTGTGCCTGAGTGCCACTAGCTCCCTGGCCTCATTTACATCCCACCGGCCACCAGCAGAAGGATTGGTCTCTTCTCCCTCTGCTCTGAGGAGGGACTCTGCTGGTTTGGCTTGGGGGCAGACCCCGGCCCTATTGGCTGGGCTATTATCAGAAGATAATCTGATGAACCCTTTTGATTCAAGTCTGCCACTGGACCAACTAGCTATGCCATGGGGACAGGGCCACGTAGTATAGATCTGGCCATTGGGCACCCACCCTGTGTAACATGGACAATTTCCAGGGTAGAAGGAAGTATAAGAATATCAGAATTTGGATTAAAATTAGAATATTAGAATATGGGCATCCACCCCAATTAGGGATTACTACATCATTGCTAAGTGTTTTTCAATCCTTCCCCCAAACACAGTCAAATAGCTTTAGCATGTTTCCCATGGTAAGTTCACTGAGCCCTCTCTCCTTGCTCTGTTCTGTCAGTCCTGCTCAGGCCCCTTGTCTGTCCTCCCTCTGCTGACTTCTAAGGCCTCAGCCCCTCTAAGCATTCCCAAGCTGCCTACAAAAGTGTCCACGGAAACTCTATCCTCCACGTTCCCTCTCTCTTGTCAAATCATCTCTGAGTTGCTCTCTTTTTTATTATGCCCCAAGGGAGAGATTTGAAGCCTCCTGGCAAAAGGAAATATATAGAAATGTAAATCTGCCATGCTCCAGTTTCAGCCTGGTGGTGGTGGAAGGATTTCCTTCCAAGACCTGGCGCAGAGGAAGAAAGGTGAGGGGAAGGAGCATTTGTGTTGCAAACTCCCCACAGGGGTCTGGGTCTCTCCCTGGGTAAAGCCAGGGTCTTTGCTGGGCCCCCAGTGTGTGAGCCAGTGTGTGTGTGAGCTCATGTGTGAGCCAGTATGACACACCAACAGCACCTGACTGACAAGTGAACCAGTGGAGAGCAGGGGGCTGCTGTCCCAGCCACTTCTCACTCACTCCCAGCCCAAGCCAGGACCCAAGCCTTCTGCCTCTGGCTAGCAATTGAATTTGATTTTCTGCACTGGCCCTTGTTGCTCCCTAAGATTTTAGCTCTTATTCACACTCTGGCCACTTTGGTTAGAATCTCCTTTGCTAGTTACAGCTTTCACATTAAACTCCAAACTCAGCCTGCTGGGCGAGCCCTCCAGCCACGCTCACATCAGCAACAGCAGCACATATGCACATATGTGTGCTACTTTAGGTGGGGGAGGGAGCTAGATTCTTCCTGGTCCTCTCTGGGCACCAAGGAATAAGAAAGAAAGAGAAGCAGCCAGAGGGGAAGAGATGCTCAGCTCCAAAGTACACCTGCTCTCTACCACCAGCCCCCAGCCCTGCCTCTGCTGGGGCTGCTCAGCATTCAGGGCCCAGGAGATGGGAAGGGGCCTGGGGTGGCCATGCCCAAGTCTCAGGCACAGGGGCCTGGGCACAGAGGTGGCAGCGCCAGGAACACTGGGGGCAGGAGGATGGAACAGGCGACATGAGGGACAGTGCCTAGGTCTGGCCTGCTGAAGGAGTAGACAGCAGAGCTGGTGTTGCAGCAAGAACAGCTGCTCTAGGCCCTCGCCAAGAGAAGACGGGGCTCGGAAGAGGCCAAAGTTGCAATGGTGATAGAAGCTCTTCTCTCCTTTCTTACCAAGGCAGTCGTGACTCATTCCTTAACTGACAGAGCCTAGGACCTCTTATATACATTTCTTTCTTTCATTTGCTTTTTCGTCATTACTTTCAACTATTGTCTGAACGAGAATAAACAGAAACGCTTATTTCTCAGCAGTTTATCTATTGCAGAATTGAAACCCAGAAATGGAAAACAAGAACCTGGCAGAGTGAAACTGGCTTCCAGTATCACCATGCAAAACCAGCTTCTTCCCTTTCCTTTAACACACACGCTGTGCTCTTACCACCCTAGTACCCTGCGCGATTTCACTCCTCTGTGCCTTGTCTATGGTGCTCCCTCTACTTGGGAAATCCTTCCACTTGACAAACTCTTACTCATCTTTCAAGCCCTGGATGAAGTGTCACCTCTCCTGGGAACAGCAACACCCACCTCTCTATCTGATGGATTAATGGCTTATCATTTGGTCCCCATAGTGACCTGTGGTTGCCATAAAAGAGCACTTATCTTACTGTATATAGTTAGTTGTTCCTAATAGCTCACTTCTGCAAACAGGCTTTTGCTAAGCAGTGGGAAGATTGGCTTCCCCATCTTTGCTAGCACAGCAATTGGAGTATCTACGAGGTTCGAGGAAAAGCTCCATTTGGCCTAGCCTAGATCACATAGGTGCCCCTGTAGTGAAGGGAGTGGTCTCCATTTATCAGAAATTTGGCAGAAATACAGGCATAATCAGTGCATAAATCTTTGTAAGCCAGGTGACTTGCCCAATTTCTATTGACTACATATGTTAATAACTTCAAATATTTTTAAAGTTTATTTTTTCTGATTACAAAATAAAGGCTTATTGTTTAAAATATAAAGTTTAAAAAGGAAAAAGGCATGAAAATCTCCCATGATCCCACCACTCAAATGATGGCCCTTGTTAGACTTTTGTTCTTTTGTTTAATGCTTTAAAAAAAATTCCGTATGTACAGTTTTGCTTGCTGATTTTTTTATTTATTTTTTTTTTGAGACAAGGTCTTGTTTGTCCACCCAGGCTGGAGTACAGTAGTCTGATCATAGCTCACTGTAACCTCGAACTCCTGGCTCAAGCCAGGAGATTCTCCTGCCTCAGCTTCCTGAGGTGCACACTACCACGCCCAGCTATTTTTTTTTTTTTTCCGGAGACAGGGGTCTTACTATGTTGCCCAGACTGGTCTTAAACTCTTGGCTTCAAGCAATCCTCCCAACTTGGCCTCTCAAAGTGCTCGGATTACAGGTGTGAGCCACCACACCCAGCCCACAACGGTAATACTTTGAAGAAATTTTGTAATTGACTTACTTTGTATACATATTAAGACCATGACGACTCCATTAAGCTGATGTGATAGTCAAATATCTGTTAGTAATATTGTATCTTAACCAAACTAACAAAAACATAGCCTTTGTGGAAGGTGACATTGCAAAAAGATTGCTTTGCCCCACCCTCTTCCCAAAGCCAGAATCTGCCAAACAAATTTATTTATTATTTATTTATTTTGGTCAACCCCTTGGTCAATTGCATATAAAATGTTACATCTTCATTTCTGTATGCTCAGTCATTTTTCTAAATAAAGAATCTAAAGACATGAATTATTGTCACAGTTTGGAAAAGCAGTCACCAAAGTAAAAGCAAAAAGTCTTGAGTGGGTTTATCCACTTTTGTGGTTTTAAACACCATCACTGTTCTAATGAGCCTCAAGTAAATCTCTAACCCGAACCTCAGCCGTGGACTCCAGACTCAAACTTCCATCTGTCTACTTGACCGCTCCACGTAGATGTCTACTAGGCATCTCAGATTTAAATGTCCAAAATTTACCACCTGTTCTCCGTTCGCCCTCCCCAAAACACACATACACAACGTAATTTCTCTAACAGTTAATAGCAAGTCAATATTTTCATCTGCTTAGAACTCAAAACTTGAAGTCATCATTGACTCCTCTGTTTCTGTTAAAAGGTAAATCAGATCTTGTGGGTGCTCTACTTAAAACCTTCCCATATCTCCCCATCTGTCAGATATAAAAGCTAAAGTGCTCACTATACCCTCAAGGCCCTAGGTGAGCTGCCCCATCACCCCTCTGACCTACTCTCCCTTCCATCACCCCTCTGAGTCAAACTAGTTTCCTTGCTGTTCCTCAAACACAGCAGGCACATGCCCACCTCAAGGCCTTTGGATTTGTCCCCTCTGCCAGGAACGATCTTCCCCTCCATACTCATGCATGGTCCATGCCTCAGTTCATTCAGGTCTTTACACGAAAAAGCCAAAGCAGCTTTCTCAGCGAGGCCTTCCCAGTACAACCTATCTAAAGCAAACAAACAAAAAATTCCTCACTTTGAATTTTCTACTTTATCACTATCTAAAGTTATATGTTTGATTTGGTGTCTGTGGATAACATATTACACCTCTTAATCTTAAAGTCTCTGAACCCTCCTCTCCAATGACCTTTGCCCTTCTTACTGCTTGGGCCACTCATCCCCTTGGTCACACTCTGAGCCCTGTCTTCACCTAGAAGTACTATACTCTCTGACAAAAGCCCATTCTCCAAACATAGCCACCTATTCTTGCAGCTGTCCCTTCCTTATCTCACTACATCCTGTGTCCCTTCATCCTTCCATCTTCTTGTCATCACAGACTGCTGGGCAGTGTAGGGGAAATGCCATTCCCCTGTGGACTGGTGCCAGGGTCTTCAGCCCCTGACATCTGGACTCTGTCTCTACTATACCCCCGAAGCCGCTCTTTCCAGTGTCTCTGGAAACTTCCCTGTTGCTAAACCAGAGGGATTCCTCAGTGTTTATCTTCTTAGTCCTCTCCTCTATGTTGACCTCTTCTTCACTCTTGAGATCCTCTTCTCGTGGGGCTACTGAGGTGCCTGTTACCCCTCATTTTCTTCTATCTCCTGGGATGCTGTTTCTCCTTCTTCCCCCATAAATGCTGCCCCCAGGGTTCTGTCTTGGTGTACATCTCCTTTCATTTTACAAATTCTTCTTGAATTATCTCACTCACACTCAAGGTTTCAATAACCACCAAAATGCCAATGACGTCCAAATCTAAAACTTGGACTTTGCCCATTGGATGTGACCACTAGCATGTGCCTTGGGGGCCTTAAACTCCATGTATACAAAATGGAACTTTCTATTCTCTAATCTGAATTCCCCTTCCTCTTCACTAAAACAGCATGCCCTGTGGGACATGATAGAATATATATTAAGACCAACAGATACTGCCTGTCCTCTGGACAGAAAAGGCAACTTGAACAGTACCCATCGCTACTAATTTAAGATGTATTAAAATATCCAAAAAATTCCTTTTATTCAGCAAGTTGGTGAATGTAAAAGCACTTATAGTCCCATTTTCCCCTTCAAGTCTTGAGTTGCTCATTTATGAATTGTCCTCCCATAGATGATTTTTAGGCCAGGCTGTGCCTGGCCATCTGCCCACCTTGGATGGACAGTAGACATGAGTCACAGAGTGTGGAGCAGTTGTCCAGGTAAGCAGGTACAGTGTATTTCTCTGCATGTTTAGATATGGATTTCGCTTTACTGCAGATATGAGGCTTGCTGTAAGGAGAGGTTGGGTCATGTGTAAAGCTGAAAATAGGTAGGAGACCCAGAATGTCCTCTGAGGACGCTCCAGGAAAGTGTCTAGGTTTCTGGGTCTCATATCGCCTCCTGAACTGTGGGCCCTCAGCAGCGGGTACCAGGTCTTCTATAAATGGACTGAGAGTTTTCTGGAAAGGGAGATGCCAGCTCTGGTAACGGAGTTTCCAAAACTGGCTAAGGGAAAAATAGTCACTATTGACACAGCCCCTCTTGGGTACCACTGTGACTGAGGGATACAGAGTGATCTGAGGGCTCAGGATGAACATAGTTTTGGAGAACATTAATTTAACCTACTCAGTTGGTCATGTGCAAAATCGAGAATTCTTGGTGTGTGGTGCAAAGAAACC
>NW_012150174.1:9965802-9969818 GCF_000956105.1 Propithecus coquereli
TCTTGTTTGTCCACCCAGGCTGGAGTACAGTAGTCTGATCATAGCTCACTGTAACCTCGAACTCCTGGCTCAAGCCAGGAGATCCTCCTGCCTCAGCTTCCTGAGGTGCACACTACCACGCCCAGCTATTTTTTTTTTTTTTCCGGAGACAGGGGTCTCACTATGTTGCCCAGGTTGGTCTCAAACTCCTGGCCTCTAGGGATCCTCCCTCCCAAAGTGCTTACAGGCATGAACCACTGTGCAAGGCTCAACTTGCTGGTTGTTTTACTTTATTATTGCACAGGCATTTCTCTAATTCATAAAAGCTCCTTAAAACACTTTAAATAGCTATATAACATACCCTGAAGACTTTTTAACAACCTCATTCAGAAGGAAAGAGGGCAGT
The DNA here is from genome assembly GCF_000956105.1 of Propithecus coquereli. NCBI lineage: Eukaryota > Metazoa > Chordata > Mammalia > Primates > Indriidae > Propithecus > Propithecus coquereli. Next base: position 9,966,188 of record NW_012150174.1, read on the forward strand.
GGAGTGACATGGCTTTCCTTCCATACATGTGCCTCTGTCCTCAGGCCCCTGCGACACTTTGAGTTCATGGGACTCAATTCCAACTTCAGAGGAGAGGCCATCACACTGGAATTCCCCTCTCTCTCATTTCCTGCATCCTCCAAAACACTTCCAAACTTGTCTCATCCACACTCATTCCTTCTCTGCTCCAGGATTAGAGGACTGACTACGACTTTGGCTAGTGGTTCAGTCAAACACTTTAGTTTTGTATCCCGACACTGTAGCTATGTAATCAGGGAAACTTATTTTACCTCTCTAAATATCATTTATAAGACGGGGGTTTTGTCAGAGTTCTTATGAGGATTAAATGTCATTATGTGTAAAACATTTAGCACACAAGAAATGACAGCAAAAACAACAAACCCAAAGAAGATTCCCCACTAACTATAGCCCTCTCCTCCCTTCCCCATCTTTTCCAGCCATGCTTCTTGAAAATGATTTGTACTTGCTGTCTCTATTTCATCTACTGTTTACATCCCAAACCACTGTAATGTGGGTTTTGTTTTCCCTTTACTGACATTGCTTACCAAAGATCTCCTAATGACCTCTAGATGCCTTCACAGAGCTTTGAGTCATTTCTTAATCTTTTCTATATAGTCAATCAATTTCTCCTTCAAATTTCTCTTGGTCTCTCAGATTCCTTCCAATTTTCTTAATTTTCAGACTGCTCCTTCTTACTCTTCTTTGCTGCCTGAACTCTGTCCTTTACTTAGTATTTGTCCTCAACTTTTGTGTGTCTGGAAGAAGCACAATTCTTTGCTATAAGATCTGACTTGAAAGTCTGGCTCTGCCACATACTAAACCGAGTTCCTAAGTTAACTCCCTTGAGTCTCCATACTGTCACCTGCAAAAAGGTGACTCCTCTCGTGGATAATCATACTGAATTGAGTTGTACCCTGTACCTGTATTTCCCATTTCCGTAATAATCGAGTAGGCATAAATTGGAATTGGAATTCAGGCCTGGAAACCCATTTCGTACCATAAGAATGTCCAACCTCAAAACAAATACATGCTCTTCAAAATGTTTATTAACCATATAAAACTAAACAATATGAAATATGACATAAGTGTTCCTTTTGAGGTATTTCTCTTCATGGGCTGGACTGGCCGAGGTTTCTTGACTCTTAGTTTAATGAAGTTTGGACAGAACATGTCATCTTTTCTTGGTAAATCTTCCTAGAGCATACATAGATATTTTTCCTTACTCCAGAGACCTTTGAACTGCATTGAAAATTAGGGTCATCTGCCACAAAGAAAGAAAAAGTTCAATGATGTTCAGATGAATACCTCTCAATGTTTTTGAAAGCTAAATGCTGGGAGAGGGACAGTTCCAATGATGTCTTACTCTTCCATTTTTATAAAAATTTACTTCACTGAGCTTCTGAGAAATTTCTAACAATACAACCAGGTTTGCAGGAGAAACTTCTGGATCCACTCACTCAGCAAAGTCAGTTTCAATGATGCTTTTTACAGTTATACAAATGCCTTCAAAAACACTGAATGAGGCAGTTTTCTCCAAATTCTTAGTTCCAGGCTTTACTTACGATTTTCACATATCCAAAACACTTCCAAAATTCTTTTTTGATCCATCCTCTTTGTTGATTACTTTAATTGGCCTTTGAAAATTTCACAAATAAAAATACAGAATGCAACAACTTACTTATCTATTGGCTAAAGTCAGCGAGATGCTTTGTGGAGGTGAATTGGGGAATAAGAAAAACTACTCTAGCGTCATGATGCTGCTTCTTAAGACTCAGAAGACAGCCTGGAACATTACCAAAAGCCAGCTGTTAAGACTTTTTAAATGCTATCATTTCTTCACCTGTGGAACAAAGTGGAGTGAAAATCAAAGCTTGAGAATTGGTTCTTCAAAAGACATTAGTTCATTAATTAAAGGGTACTGCTCTTGTATTCTTGGCAGGATAAAGTTAAGGCAACAGTTTCAATTTGCAGTCAACTGCAATATGTGATTCCTCCTACCCAGCTGCATAGTCAATGTTTAAAATTTTTCTTCCTAGGTCAGGTGCGGTGGCTCACGTCTGTAATCCTAGCACTCTGGGAGGCCGAGGCGGGTGGATCGCTCAAGGTCAGGAGTTTGAGACCAGCCTGAGCAAGAGCGAGACCCTGTCTCTACTAAAAATAGAAAGAAATTATCTGGACAACTAAAAAAATATATATAGAAAAAGTTAGCTGGGCATGGTGGCACATGCCTGTAGTCCCAGCTACTCGGGAGGCTGAGGCAGGAGGATCGCTTGAGCCCAGGAGTTTGAGGTTGCTGTGAGCTAGGCTGAAGCCACGGCACTCACTCTAGCCAGGGCAACAGAATGAGACTCTGTCTCAAAAAAAAAAAAAAACAAAAGCAATAAAATTTTTCTTCCTTACCAAAGTCAGCTTTCCAAAAATACAGTTTTATCAATGGTAAATACCTGTCCCAAACAGTAACAGACCTCTGCATTTTAATTACATTTGTGAGAAAATTCTTCAATGCTTCAACATTAGCACTTGTAGCTTACCCTAAACCTGATGTTTTGCTAGCAAGTTCTCATTCTTTGTATAAAAACAAAAACTGTTCAAGATGCAGCGTTCCTATCTAACGAAATCCCCATCTTCTTGTTCCTATCCACAGTAGGGTCCTAGTTCAGGCCCTCCTCTCACCTGCATTATTACTACAGTGACCTTGAAAACACTCTGAACGTGATTCCCTGCATTCATTCTCCAGTCTACCGCCAGTATTTCCCCAAGATTTGTATGGTCTTTTGAACCATCACCCTACCTCGCACAATCCTTCTACGGAGCACTTATATTTTACTGTGATTCTATATTTACATGGGTCTCCTCTATTTTATCCTGAGGCCCTAGTGGGCAAAGACTGGTGATTCTTACTGGCTTTGATCTACCAGTTAGCACATAGAAGGCACTCAACAGAAGCACCTCTTCTTGTTGCATGAGAGTTCAACTCTCATATTAGCTTTCAGATGGCCTAAGAATTCCTTCTTTGAACATCAGGTTATCAGCTTTTCTCCTCCTTAATCTAATATTATTAAACAGTATGTGAAAAATTTACTACAAATCTTGATGAAAAACACCTGAATTTTTCTTTGAAGCTAGTGCACTAGAAAAACGCACCTTAGCGATTTAGAGCAATCATAATGAACACCAATTATCATACCCTTTTCGTAGTTTCTTCTTCAGTGGCTACTGAAAGGTATGAGTTACTTGCTCCAGTCCATGCAGCTTTTTAGGTTTTATCACTCATACATATCAGCTTTTATATCTAATTCCTGTCTGCACTTTCATCTCATGCCTCTAAATTTTGCTTAAGATGGCACAGGCTAAAAAGCTAAAATAATCGAGCTTGTTAGAAATGATTGTAGCAGAAAAAAATAAATCTTAACAATGCACCCATAATCAAAACACAATGATTGGCCAGGCGCGGTGGCTCACGCCTTTAATCCTAGCACTCTGGGAGGCCGAGGTGGGCGGATTGTTTGAGCGCAGGAGTTCGAGACCAGCCTGAGCAAGAGCAAGACCCCCGTCTCTACCAAAATTAGAAAGAAATTAATTGGACAACTAAAAATACATAGAAAAAATT
>NW_012150174.1:9972555-9974321 GCF_000956105.1 Propithecus coquereli
TTTTTTTTTTTTTTTTGAGACTAAGTCTCGCGCTCTGTTGCCAGGCTAGAGTGCCGTGGCGTCAGCCTAGCTCACAGCAACCTCAAACCCCTGGGCTCAAGCAATCCTCCTGCCTCAGCCTCCTGAGTCTCCCAAGTAGCTGGGACTATAGGCATGGGCTACCACGTCTGGCTAATTTTTTCTATTTTTAGTAGAGACAGGGTCTCACTCTTGCTCATACTGGTCTCGAACTCCTGAGCTCAAGCGATCCTCCCACCTTGGCCTCCCAAAGTGCTAGGATTACCGGCATGAGCCACCTTGCCCGGCCTCAATAAATGTTAATATTTAATATATAAAATTTCAAAGTCAGTTTTATTAGGTTAAAATCAAAATAGTAACAATAAATTAAAAGAATTAAAAATGTGACCTGTGGTTACTTAATACTCTCCAATATTTTTCTCTTTTTGATAACGTTTATCATGGCAACTAGCTTTCCAAAAATGTCAAGTCATTCAGGTCAAATATGAGAATCATCTACTAACCTAAAGGACATTAATTTCATTCTTTCATAAAGTAAGTAAAATAGAGTGTTGCAAGGAAAACTTTAATTTTTTGTGAGAGTCTGGGAAGAGAAAACTGGTACAAGCTCACTTAGCTTTTCCTATGATTCAGGATTTGGGAACTATCACCACTTGCAAACATATGCTAGTCTTAACATTTTTAAAGTTCGTAATCTCAAAGTTTAGAAACAACACAAATATAATAGGTCAATATTAATTTAAGGCAGAAGTCCTCAAGTTTTCAATGTATAATAATACATTAAACTACTATATCCTTTGTTGAAAGAAAGCTTAAATCATCTCTCGTTAAAATTTGAGAATTAAAGAGAATAAAAAGGTAAAAACAAAAACCCTCACTTACTTCTGCAAAAGTGAATTTTTGAACTTTTCAGCATTCAATTCTATTCTTAATTGTTCTGCACTCTTTCTAGAAGCAGATAGCAATACTGAATGCTTTACCAGTGCCATTGCTGAAGGTCTTCTCTCTGGATCTGGATGAATCATAACCTTAAAAGAGAAGGAAAATTAAGGTAAAGACAGGCAATTTAGTAAAATACTGAACCATGTCAATAAAGTGCCTCGTATATAAAATGCTCACTTTTAGCAACTCTGTAAATTCTTGAGAAAGCACTTGTGGTATCCGAGGTAATCTACCCTGTCTGATTTCATGCCATTGGTCTCCGTTTCTGGGAAGAGGTTCGGCACCAGCAGCACAGACCACTGTGAGGGCAAGGGCAAAAATATCTGCTTTTGGTAGATGGTTATAATTCTGTAAAATTAAAAAAAAAATTTTTTTAAGGGAATGTAAAACCAGTCAAAATAAAATAAGATTCTACTTCAGTGATGATTTAAATGAGAAACAGAACTAAATTAAAATGTTCAATGCTACATTCAGGTTTAGGAACTATTCAAAGAATAGGCTGCTAAATTTGGAGAGATTTCTTTATTTTTCAAATTACAAAGTGTATGTACTCTCAGGCGGAAAATTTAAATACATATCTAAAACAAAATGCCTCTTCTTTTTCACTAGCCCAATTCAACTCTCAAAAGAAACTCCTCTCCCTCTAAGGATTCATATGCAAACACAAAATCACTTGTCGCACATGGACAGGTTACAATTATAATAAAGCAGACAAATGTATATATAAAAAGGGTAAGGGGACCATATAATTACACTTTATATATTGTTCTACTTATTCTATTTTCATTCAAAACTCTTTTTTTTTT
>NW_012150174.1:9974371-9976761 GCF_000956105.1 Propithecus coquereli
CAGGAGTTTGAAGTTGCTGTGAGCTAGGATGACACCACGGCACTCTAGCCCGGGCAACACAGTGAGACTCCATCTCAAAAAACAAAAAAACAAAAAAAACCACAATGATCTTGGAACATGCATTTTTATCTGTTCAAAGACCTTCACTACTTGCTCTCTGGTTCCAAATCTACATCAGAAAAAAGATGTCACAGAATCAGCACCATTTATCACTTCAATTTGTACTCTTAATTCTTAAAACCCAGTCTCATTTTGTGAGAGTTAAAACTCTCCCCAATTTTAAGCTCTCTTTTGTGACTCAGTCCAAATTATAAAGTTATGAGTCACATCTATTATATTCACTTACTAACCTGAAGCTGTTTTAAATTTCATTATACCACATTTCTAGCAAGTCAGATGCATAATATGCAATGTGATATAAAAATATTAAATATTTAGAATGACAAAAAAAGTTGATAGGTAAATTTTTCTTGAGTCCCAAAATGTAGATTAAATCTCATCATTAAAAAGTCTATGTTTCATATTCTATCAAAAAAGTGCCCTCTGCTTTTAGTACTTTATACATAAACATTATACTCTACATTTTATAATGTAGTGATAATGGAGACAAAATAGAAAATAGGCAACACAAGGATTTAGTGAATTAAGGTAAGCTCAGAGTGACTTTTAATATGCCAATCAATGTTAATAAAACACAAGTCAAAGACAAGTGCAAACATGTTTTAAAGCAAAATTAATGAGAAAACAATAGACAAATTCTATTTTTTTTTGTAACATGTTAACCAGTATTATTAGTCAAATGGCTAATTGCAGATAAAATATATTTTGTGAAAAACTTGGAATGTCAGAAGTCATTCTGGCATTTCAAACAGCTATGTACAGTATCACCAAGATCAGGTTATATACACAAATATCAAAGAGAAACTGGGCAAAACATTTAAAAACAGACTAAGAATACAATCAAGTACAAAACTTGCGAGGGAGCAGACATTTTAAAAAAGAGTCAGGGAAGGACATTACCAAAAAAATTACAAAACCAGTAATAATTATACTACATTAATACAGCACTGGGGGGGAGGTGCATTCTTCCAACACACTAGCTTCAAAGTTCAAAGAAAAAAGGGCAAATAACTGCTTTTCATCAAGAGCAGCTATACATTTCACATAATTATTTCAAAAAGAAAGCCTATTAACAACGATGATTGTTTTAATGCTACAATTTTACAGCAAAGACAAAACTAAAATAGCAGCAAATTCACAAGGCAATACTTCCACGGAATTATCATCCCATGGTTCATGCAATGCCTACAAAGTGCTCCCAGTTCGATATACAAGTATAATTCACAATTAAAAAGAAAGAAATATAAGATTGACACACAGGTACATTGAAGGCTGAGTAGTACTGAATCTTTTAGCATTTCCCTTTTCAAAGGGAGAATATGTTTGTAAATAAAGCCCTTGAGTCCTTTCTACAGGTCACTACAGGGAAAGATAACTTTTATTACAATGCAATAGCAAACTATAAGCAGCACACCACCACAGTGGTTAACCCTGGAAAGGCTAGTGTAACATCCAACAGTGACTGACATCCTACAAAAAAGACAGACCTGTAAGACTGGACGAAAGCCTGACATAGCAATGGTCAAAATACAGCTTTCCACTGTAATTCACAAATAAAAGTCCTAAAAGGTATTTCAGTAGAACTACTGACACCAATCAAAAAAGTAACTGCAAACTGGATTCTAGCAGTGATTTCAACCTAGCTTCCTCTTGTCACAGTTTTTCGGGGGATGTGGGAAATGAGTAGTTCAGTATATAGTAAGGCTGACAGAGCGGTTCATTTTCTTTCCAATAAGTCGAGATGTTCTATTACTCTGGGTGGTGGACCTAGTGGCCATCCGGTCAGTGAAGAGTGCTCTTTCCTCAGCTGCAGCTTTTGCCATCTGGGCTTTCTTGAGTTCTCTAAGAACATAAAAATAGAAAACAAGACTTTTCACCTACTGTATTAATCCTAGGAAGAGATCCTAAGAGGCCAAACACAAATTATATTATCAATTGGGAGATATCTGCATGCTATCATTATTCTAAGATGCAGTGAGGAAAGGAAAAATAACACAAAACTTCAAATTTTATTCAAACAACTTAAATTTATGAAATGATTTTATTTTGTGCTTTTAGAATTGAAATATCACATATACTTGGACGCAAGAACACAAGTAATAAAGATGCCAGTAAGGACTCTGGGTCTTAAAAAATAATTTCAAATAAAACTTCAGTTTATATTGTGAATATATCTTTATGCAATAGAGATGAAAGGAAAACTTTACTTCATATTTGTATAAACTATGATGGATATTAAACTAGTGGCAAATAAACTTTTTAATATTTAA
>NW_012150174.1:9979138-10001853 GCF_000956105.1 Propithecus coquereli
CAGGCTGGTCTCGAACTCCTGAGCTCAAACAATCCACCCACCTTGGCCTCCCAGAGTGCTAGGATTACAGGCATGAGCCACTGCGCCTGGCCTTCATTCAAAACTCTTACCGAGAAATATTTTGTCACACTCTTTTAAAACTATGTGCCATCATTTACTTAATCATTCTCTTACTAGTAAATATTTATTTACATGGTCCTCTATTTGTGTTTGCATATGAATATTTCTATAGGAGAGACTCCTAAAAGTGAAAATTCTGAGCTGACAGGTACACGATTTTTAAGTGTTGATAGATAATAATACTTTGATCTCCAAAAAGACTATGCCATTTTAAAGTTCCAGCACTAGTGTATGGAAACATCTCTTTTACCACAACTCCATTATAAATCTTTGCCTTCATGAATTTTTATTTTGGTAGAAACAGGGTCCCACCATGTTGCCCAGGATGATCTTGAACTCCTGGCCTCAAGTGACCCTCCTGCTTCAGCTTCCCAAAGTGCTGTGATTACAGGTGTGAGCCATCACGCCAGGCCTGCCTTCATGACTCTTGCTAGATTGAACACTCCTAGCTTATGGTTTAGACTTTCTATTTCATATTTCCATTCTACTAGTCATTAACTTAAAATTTTAATACATTTGATTTATATTCTTCTATCAACTGATAAATGGTACACAGGAAACAGTATTATTAAAAGAGAAAAATTACCTCCTGTAAAACTTCATTTGCAAGAAAACGACTATCACCCTCTTCAACTTGTGGACTAGAGATCCTTGTTACATGCCCAAGATCCCCTAGAAGTATTGAAAAAAATTAGTCAAGAGTTAAAAACAAAAGTCTCTTTATCTTAAGGTAATAATCTAGTTATCTTTCTTTCTTACCTATTTTAAACATAACTTTGTTGGATGCCCAATCATCTTCATCTCCTTCTTCAGAGGCAGCATTTGGTATTGAGGTTCGAGATATGAAAATATTACCTGTCAAATAGTTAATCATGTAAGCCAAACTAACAATTAACAGTGTAACCAGAGTCCACAAACAAGGTCATATGCCAGAATCACCCAAAAAGCTTTTTAAAATGCATATTCTCATGTTCTACCCCAAACCACAATAAGAATCTCAGGGGATGGGGGGCCAGGGTTGTATTTTCTAGGAATGTATTTTCTAGCCTAGTATTAATCCCTAAATACTTGCAACTACATTAAACCCTTGTGATCTGTATATTGATCTTTAGCACTTTTAAAAATACAAAAGGTGATAACATAGTAATTTATGATGCTGGCAAAGCACAAATTTTAATCTAGTGCTACAAAGCTGGTATGAAAAGAATTAGTCATTTAGCCAGTGAGTTGGGCTGACCAGACAGTATCCACACATCCCAATATGGCTTTGTGGTTCACTATTTCCTACTGTAGACACATTATCCTTTTCTTCAAACTCAAGTAAACTCATGATCTACATAGCTTTAGTGGTAGATTTCATTTTAATAGTCTTATCAATATAGTGTTGAATTTATAAATGTTATATTTATTGAAGTCATCTAGCCAGTTTTATTTTATTCATAGGACAACTTATTTTGTGGTGCTTTTTATGAATATGATGATTTTTAAACTTCAGATCCCCTAATATTTTCAACTTTGTAACATAAGAGTCTACTTATATGTCTGACACTTTATACAAGATATGAGTGAGTATAGCCAAACCTTACTAATTCATATTTACTTCCGTAAGTCCAAAAGTATTTTCCTTTTGAAAATAAAAACTTTAGTGAGTTGTTAATGTACAGATAAGAAATTCTATACATAATTCACAGAATTAAGGTAAGTTGTGTAAAATGACTTAAATTCTTATAAATCAACACATATTTCCAAAGATTAAAAAAAAAAAACCTCATTAAATTTACCCAGCCTAACATGTTTAATTTGAATTCATCAACTCTTAGCTGTAACTTTCAATTTATAGGAAATATAAGGGGGAAAGGAACAAGCTAAATATACAAGGAAGCAACCAGTTAAATCCAGAGGGGACATCTTGCAAGACAAGTCTATCATTTTTAAAAAGCAAAGAGGCTAGGCATAATGGCTCACGCCTGTAATCCTAGCACTCTGGGAGTCCAAATCGGGAGGACTGATTGAGGTCAGGAATTTGAGACCAGCCTGAGCAACGGCCAGACTCCATCTCTACTAAAAATAGAAAAATTAGAGTGGCACAGTGGCAATCGCCTGTGGTCCCAGCTATTCGGGAGGCTGAGGCAGGAGGATCACCTGAGCTCAGGAGTTTGAGGTTGCTGTGAGCTATGATGGCGCCACTGCACTCTAGCCAAGGGCACAAGGGAGACTGTCTCAAAAAAATTAAATTAAATTAAATTAAAAAATATTAAAAAATCAAATCAAGTAAGTAAAAAGTAGGGAAAGGGTGAAACCTGAAAAAGAAAAATGGATATAACCAGATGCAATGCATGGCCCTTACACAGACACTAATTTGAACAAATCAACTGTTAAGGACTTGGGTCAGTGGGGAAAATCTTGATATGGACTGGCCTAATAGAATAGTGGAGCTTTAAACACAAGTTTTTGTTTCGTTTTGAGACAGAGTCTCACTCTTTCACCAGGGCTAGAATGAAGTAGCATCATCATAGCCCACTACAACCTCAAACTCCTGGGCTCAAGTGATTCTCCTGTCTCAGCCTCCCCAGTAGCTGGGACTACAGGCTTGTGCCACCATGTCTGGCTAATTTTTCTATTTTTTGTCAGGCTGGTCTTGAACTCTCAGCCTCAAACAATACTCTCGCCTCGGCCTCCCAAAATGCTAGGATTATAGGTGTGAGCCACCTTGCTCAGCCTTTAGCACAGGTTTTTAGTTTCCCCATCACAGTCCTACTTTGAGACTATGCAGTTCCTAGAAAATGCAGCAAAATTTTTCCAGTTTTTAATAAAAATGAATTTATTTTCTCAAATTTTGGGGGGGGTAACCCAAGGGAAGAGGTAAATAAATGGAAATCATAAAACAATACTGAAACTGGGTCAAAGGCATTTAAAAACTAAAAATGAAAATATGTATTTTTTATATTGTTACAATGAGGTTATTTATTCTCTATAACCCCAAAGAACACAAGTGAGAGGATCTGTAATACTTACTAGGTTTTATATCCATGTGCACCAAAGACATCGAATGAATATACCTCAAGCCCCGGCCAACTTGCAAAAGGAGATCCTTCAAATCTACTTCTGTAAAGTAACTCATGGTTCTGTAGTTTTCACTTATGGCATCAGCTAAACTTCCACCTAACAAAGACAGTAAAAATTAGCATTTTCTTCTTTCTGAAATATTCTTATTTTTCTTCCTTCCATCTTTACTGAATGACCATAGTCTCAACCAAGAAAGTGACATTTTATAGGACCTCCTCCCTTCAACCTTGTGAAATCAAAATTTTATTTATTCTTTTAATAGGTAACGCAGTCACATGGGTACAAGATACAATTTAAAGTCCCTCATTCACTCATATACTCCAACAACCCACTGCTTCTCTCTCCCACATTCAACCAAACGCATCAGTTTTTTTCTTTCTCTTTTTATTTTAATTTGTAAGAGATGGGAGTCTTGCTATGTTGCCCAGGCTGGAGTGCAGTGACTATTCACAGGCTCCATCCCACTACTGATCAGCATGGGAGTTTTGACTGCTCCATTTCCAACCTGGGCCAGTTCACCCCTCCTGAGGCAACATGGTGGTCCCCTCCTCCTGAGAGGTCACCATCTTGATACACAGCTTGATGCAGACATCCAACTGGCATAAGGCACCACAGCCTAGGACCCCTGGACTCAAGCAATCCTCCTGCCTCAGATGGGATGATAAGTGCATACCACTGTGGCCGGCTCAGTTTCTTGTGTATTCTTTTTTTTGAGACAGAGTCTTACTCTGTTGCCCTGGCTAAAGTGAGTGCCGTGGCGTTAGCCTAGCTCACAGCAACCTCAAACTCCCGGGCTCAAGCAATCCTCCTGCCTCAGCCTCCTGAGTAGCTGGGACTACAGGCATGTGCCACCATGCCCAGCTAACTTTTTCTATATATATTTTTAGTTGTGCAGATAATTTCTTTCTATTTTTAGTAGAGACGGGGTCTTGCTCTTGCTCAGGCTGGTCTCGAACTCTTGAGCTCAAACAATCCGCTCGCCTCGGCCTCCCAGAGTGCTAGGATTACAGGCATGAGCCACCGCGTCCGGCCTCTTGTGTATTCTTTTCAACTCCTTTTTACACAAATGATAACATGTCCATTATCTTGAAGCTCATTCTATACCAATATACAAAGACTACCCATTTCTTTCTTGTCTCTATAGAATTATTGTATAATTGAATCATAATGCATTAACCAATCCCCTAATTGATGGACATTTTAAAATTATTTCCAAGCCTTTGCTATTATATACTATGGTCTAATGAATAACCTTGTACACTGTATATATACCATATCTCCTAGAAACAAAAGTGATGGGTAAATGGGTATGCACATTTGTAACATATGCATGCATACTGTGTTACATACACACATACACATTGTCCCCATTGAGAAGCCTGTACCAATTTACACGTCCACTATTAATATATGAGAATACCTACTTCCCCCCACTCTTGACGATAGTCTATAAATTTTATAGGTAAAAATCAGTATCTTAGTATACTGCATTAAGATACTACTCTTACTATAAATGGGAAGATAATCTGCTTTTATAGAATTGGTCAAACGAGTTAATTTTTTTTAAATTTTTACTTATTTATTGTTTATTTATTTATTTTTTATTATTTCAGCATATTATGAGGGTACAAATGTTTAGGTTATGTAGATTGCCCTCGCTCCCCCGCCCCAGAGCTTCAAGCGTGTCTGTCCCCCAGACGGTGCGAATCGCACTCATTATGTATGTATATGCCCATCCCCTTCCTCCCCCCTCTATTTATTTATTTTTGAGACAGGGTCTCACTCTGTGCCCCAGGCTAGAGTACAGTGGTGTCATCATAGCTCACTGCAACCTCAAATTCCTGGGCTTAAGATATCCTAACCTCAGCCTCCCTAAGTAGCTAGGACTGCAGGCATGTTGCACCAAGCCTGGCTAATTTTTCTATTTTTCGTAGAGATGGGGTCTCACTCTTGCTCAGGCTGGTCTCGAACTCCTGGCCTCCGAAAGTGCTAAGATTATAGGTATGAGCCACCACGCCTGGCCAACTATTTTATATACATATATTTTGTCGTTGTTGTAATTTTGTTTTTCTTTTTGAAACAGTCTTGCTCGGTTGCCCTGGCTACAGTGCAGTGGCATCATCATAGATCACTGCTATCTCAAACTCCTGGGCTCAAGCAATCCTCCCGCCTCGGACTCCTGAGTAGCTAGGACTACAGGCATGTGCCAGGAAGCCCAACTAATTTTTCTATTTTTAGTAGAGACGAGGTCTTGCTCCTGCTCAGGCTGGTCTCTAACCCCTGAGCTCAAGCATTCTCCCACCTTGGCCTCTAGGCATTCTAGGATTACAGGTGTGAGCTACCACACCCTGCCTAAATTTTTAAAAACTGTGTAAGTTTATATTTTATCTAATAAGCAATGAGAAGTTGTTTTAAAAAAATGTTCTGTTTAAAGTTTAGGAATAATAAAATCAGAGCTGGCTAATAAAGTCAGGAAAGTCAATGATATATTAATGAGGAAAGGAGGTCCTACAATTTGAACAAGACTTAATAACAAAATGTCAAATGTGTTTTTAAAATAAAAATAAAACACACATCTGGATATCTTAGTCTTAAGTATGTTCTCCATTCTTAACTTGCACAAATCTTGAACTGGGGGGTGGGGGAGGAAGGCTCTAGAAGGGAGCAAACCAATAAGCCTGACAAGGCAAGCTAAAGCCTAGGTCAAATTTGGTAAGAAAGACTAAGGCTACTTCTGTTTTTAGAAAGTCCAGCAACCACAGCTGGGCCAGTTCCTTCTATCTCATTGCTAGAAGGGCAAAGAGAGGTGAAAAAAGTAAAACATTTATTTGACATTTCAAGTTCTCGTCTATTATCTATCACCATTTTTCTTTCTTTTTTTTTTTTTAGAGAGGGTCTCATTATGTTGCCCAGGCTGGTCTTAAACTCCTGGGCTCAAGTGATCTTCCCACCTCAGCCTCACCAGTAGCTGGGACTACAGGTGCATATCACCACACCCAGCTTATCCATCAATATTTTTCTACACCTGTTTATCCAGCTTAGAAATTTCAATCTATCACCAAAGATAAAAGGCTTATAATGCAAATGACTATTTGAGATAATGAGAAACTCAGTCACAACAAAGGATAATCAGTTAATCAACATGTACAAATAAACAGAATCCTTTCCCAGTAAAACTATGGAAAAGATCTAAAGATCAGCCCTATTAGTATACTCAAAGCTTTATGTAGAGAAAGGAATGGCAAAAAAGGGAAACAAAATGTAAGAGCTCACAAATGTATCTAGATAGCCTTATTTTCTTTCCTCTAATTAGGACAAACAACAAAGTGGCAGTCCTCTTTCAAACAGGTCTATTTATTTTTTAAATATTTACATATATATATAAAAAATATGTATATATAATTTTTTTTTAGAGCCAGAGTCTTGCTTTGTCACCCAGGCTGGAGTGCAATGGCACGATCACAACTCAGTGTAGCCTCAAACTCCCGAGCTCAAAAGCTATCCCTCCTGCCTCAGTCTCCCAAAGAGTTGAGACTATAGGTGCATACCACCATGTCTGGCCAATTTTTAAACTTTCGTAATTCTTTTGTAGAGACGGGGTCTCATTATTTTGCCCAGGCTGGTCTCCATCTCCTGGACTCAAGCGATCCTCCTGCCTCAGCCTCCCAAAGTTCTGAGATTACAGGCATGAGCCACCATGCCCAGCCAAGACCTATATTTTTTAAGTGTTTTATACTGCTCCAAAATAATAAATTATATTTTATGATAAAACTTTATTACAAGACAAAATTTTTGTAATCTGAGAGAGTAGCAAGATTACTACTCACTGCTCCTCATCTCCCAGGCCCAAGAAAGTCTTCTCAAAATCATCTGATTTATACAACTATGCATTTGGTAGGTTGTTACATATCTGTGATTCCTGAACTGCTACTGAAATACTCTAAGAGAACCACCCATCAAGGCGAGAGGAAGGAAGAAAAAAACTAAAAGGAGATGGCATCTAGCAAATATGTAATAGAGATGACATATGGTTGTTCTATATTAAATGCAGTAAGTGAAAAATGAGGGCTAAGAAACAGAATAGTCCACAAGGTCATGGGAGACAGATATTTTAATGGTACGAACAGAAACATTTCCAGAGCTGTGTGAAACAAACTAGCAGCAATGCTGTATACTAGACACATAAATTCTTTGAAGTGTAAACTAATAAAGTGATAACTTAATGAGGAGTCAGATTTGAGAAATGGACCTTTTACTTCCATTTTGTTGATTGTTTTTAAATATAAAGAACCTGAGTCCATACCTATACTTATTTATTAATGAGTTATAACTGGTCTTGTTTATTTAAGGCAAAAACAAAAATAAATTTTTGCTGTCTCTTCTGAAGTGTTCACTAAATTCTAAATTGTCTGCATTCACAGAAGATATATAGAAATAGAAATAATCTATTACGTATAAAGATTTATATCTTTATATAAAAAGATGGGTAATAACAACAGATGTCTGTAAGGATTAGAATTCAGACCAGGATTTTGTTGAAGGTCTAATGAAAAAGAGGGACACAAGTTGCCCCCTGAAGGACTTACTGAAATTTGAAAGCTATACAGAAACATCCAAAGCTGAACCTATACATGCTGTTGTTCCTTTTTGAGGGGAGAGAAGAGGGTGAGAGGACATGCTAGAGAACTGCAGGAGTATTCCTTAATAGAGAAGTATTAGTGGATTCTAGTGGCAAACTAGGTTAGATAGATGGGAATGGGGTAGGATTAGACAATGCTTTAAAGAAATGGCTTTAAAGAAATGGCTGAATTTAGATCAACAGAGACTGAGTAACCAGCATCAGTATTAGAAGCATACAAAATGAAATGGAAAGAAAAGGCCAGATGAAGGGAGAATCCATTCAACAAAACATCTTATTAACTACTATATCCCCCCCACACTATGCTAGGTGCTAGGATACCAAAACATATATGGCAAGGCTGGTGTCCTCTCTTTTTCCTTTTTTGTTTTGAGACAGTCTCGCTTTTGTTGCCCAGACTAGAGTGAGTGCCGTGGCGTCAGCCTAGCTCACAGCAACCTCAAACTCCTGGGCTCAAGCGATCCTCCTGCCTCAGCCTCCCAAGTAGCTGGGACTACAGGCATGAGCCACCATGCCCGGCTAATTTTTTCTATATATTTTTAGCTGTACAGCTAATTTCTTTCTATTTTTAGTAGAGACAGGGTCTCGCTCTTGCTCAGGCTGGTCTCTAACTCCTGAGCTCAAACAATCCGCCCGCCTCGGCCTCCCAGGGTGTTAGGACTACAGGCGTGAGCCACCGCGCCCAGCCCGGGGCAGGTTTTTAATCTTTATTCACACTTGAAATTCATGTGAGTCCCCGATGTTTGAATAAGAGATAAAAGAGACCGAAATAGAGCAAATGCTTCCTCAACGTTCATTTTTTCAAGCTTACAAGTTTATAAGAAAACCATTACGGTACTCACCATTACAATATTCATTCTGTATAAGCATATGATCATCTTCTGCCCATGCAGAGAAATATCGCACTACATGAGAATGCTGTCCAAGCACTGCATGAGCATATACTTCTCTCAAAGCATTCTGCCTGGGAAAAATGAGATTAATAGGATGGTTAAGTCATTTTTATCCAAGCCTCAACTAAATTAATTCATCTGAAATTTCATACAATAAACTTGACTTTTGTAGCTATCATTATGCTAAAGAAAAAGAACAACTTGCTTACGAGAGAGTGGGGGTTAAGACTAGTATGAGATTTTCCAAACAGTTCCATTAAAGATTTGTCAGGAAGAAGAAACCTTGCTGGCAGAGGTAAGATTAAACTTCATTTTACTGTGAATTCATGGAAGCTGACTAGAAATAAGAAATTTAATTTAGGCTCTAAAATCAGACTATTCATATTATTTATCAATAAGAACTAGAGATGGGAAGTAACATTCATAGGGTGTTGGGCAGGTGGGAGGGGTGCGGAGGGGATGGCTAAATCCACACCTAACCGATGTGGTGTGCCTATATGGGGAATGGGCATGCTTGTCGGGCAGTGCAAAGGCAATTTATGTAACCAAAGCGTTTGTACCCCTATAATACTCTGGGGGGAAAAAAAAAAAAGAAGTAAAGAACTAACAGCACAAAATGAAAAGGAACTGATTAAATCATTATGACTTCTCAAGAGTTAGAGAATTAAATTCAGTGTTTGACCGCCTAAAACCTATGTTTGGAACAGCGTAGAGGACAAAAGAGCAAGACAAAATGTTTAATACATACTCATCAACAGAGCCGGCCAATGGCTTTTTTGATCGCTTAATGGCATAAATACATCCATCCAGCCTCTTGACACACTTAAACACAGAACCAAATTCTCCAGAGCCAATTTTCTCTAGCTCATGAAATTCTGTTGTATACCGTGACTTCATATTGCTTTCAGTAATTGTAATTCTCTGTAACAAAAAGTGTATCCATATACATAATGCAAAGATATAAAAATGATTTTTTGCTATGGTGACAGGACTATGAGTGAAACCTAAAAATCATTCTACCTTATGTTTATCATATATATTATCATAATTTGTTAAGAGTTAGAAAATTAAGTTTCGGAAATAATAAAAAGAAAATAAAAAGCTAATTTACCTTAGCAGGTCTTGTTTCATCTTCAAACTCACAATCACTAGCTTCCATGTCTTCACCACAGGAACTGAAAAAATATGTATTTTTCCATTAATATATCTGACAGATACATCAACTTGAGATCCAAAACTTTATCTGATATATAGTGAAAATGAATTTTATTGGATAAAAACAGAAAAGAAAGCATTTAATTTTATAATCACAAGATACAACCCAGCTGATGAAAATGTTGTCTCTGCTGAGATAAGCCCAATAAACAGAAGCTTGTACCATGACACGTACCAAAATTAAAGCTTTTCTAAATCAAGTCTTTCTGTTTGCCTCATTTTTGATACCAGCAGATTTCCTACGAGATATCTAGGGTTTTTTATTTGTTCATCTCTCACACCACTCCTTTCCCACAGCTGATTACTTCCCACCTATCTCTCGAGAGTTAGGTAGGTGCTAGTAAAAGAAAAAAATTAGGAGCAAAAATATCCATGCTATTCAGTAGAAACCAAATTTTGATAAGTATACCAAACCAATCTTGGGTTGTTTGGGGGAACCAAACTTGAATAAATGACTTACTCATTCCAATATGTTCTCTTTCTTCGGCGACACTGTCCTGAGGAATGAAGCAACAGAGAATCCGGAGTAAAAGGATTAATATTCACTTGAGGGGTCTGTCGCACATCAAATTCTCTTTTTCCTGATTTTTCTGTATCCATGAAGAGAGAACCACCCCGGAGTTTAACAGAACTGGAATCTATTCCTCGAGCTTTGGAGAGCAAACTCTAGGGAAGGAAAAATAAAATTTTTAGGACCCAAGTCCTACAAATAGTCAACCTGTTTAATCTAACCTTCAAAAAGCCTTTTATGTGGCTGAATGTGTAGATCAACGAAAGACACAAGCCTTTGTTATAGGTTTGTGCAAAATAAACAGTGGCTAATTTAGGAAGTCTGAAGCTGGATGCTACCTTTTCTGAAAAAGATAGCCAAGTAAAATCTGTCTCTAACCTAAAAAAGAACATGAATGCTGACTAAAAACTAAGTTCATTCTAGTGGCTAGAAGTTAACAAACCCTTTCAACTCATCCAAAAATAGAAAGCAGTCAGAGAGCCCCATAAAAGCTTCCCTCTCCTCCCCCATCTAAATAGGGCTTTGAAAGCCACCTCCGCTGGACTCCTCCCCTCATTTCCAGAGGGATTTTGCCTTGGGCAAGTCGGCTAATAAACAGTAATGCTCAAAAGCACACGAATTCCCCAGATTTACGATTCACAGTACCTTGAAAACAAAAGATTCACTTTAAACGTACATTTTCCATATTAATCTTAAAAGTGCTATTCTTAATTTCTGGAAGTGTCTCCTATGACTTCTAAAGCTTTGGAAATGGTAATCTGCATAGTACTCACTAGCTATTCAAAAAACAGGTACCGAACACCTACGTCTCTAAGATACCTTATCAAAAGTAGGATGTTCCTAAACATCACAAGTAGGCCGACCAAACTGGGGTACGGCAAAACCAAGGATACAAACAAACGCTTACCAATACTTTGTCCGGAAAGAGGCTTAAATGCTACCTTGGCTTATAATTTATGAATCTAAGACTGTAAACGCTTGGCAGGCCAGCCTTCACTCCCAAGTCGAGGCGCAGTCTCCCTCCACGCCTCAAACTTTCCCCCCATAACGCTACACGACACCAAACGATAAGCACAGGACTTCTTTTTTTTTCAAGCAAAACTTCTGCCTGCGGCCGCCCAAATTACAGGCCCGATCAGTGCGTTTAAAAGGCACCATATGGCTCGGGAGTGTCAGGTGGCCAGGCCGGCGCCCCTGCAGCATCCTTGCAAACCACGTTACGGGTGCCGCGCTCGGGGCGGCCCCGGCTCAACAGGCGGCAAATCG
This sequence comes from Propithecus coquereli, assembly GCF_000956105.1. Lineage (NCBI taxonomy): Eukaryota > Metazoa > Chordata > Mammalia > Primates > Indriidae > Propithecus > Propithecus coquereli. The sequence goes on from NW_012150174.1 coordinate 9,990,849, forward strand.
TTAGCCACCTGGACTGGCCGATCAACCCCTTTGTAAGACGAAGAAGTTCCAGACGAGGCCCATTGTTCAGTTACATAATCTTAACGGACAACTTCTGGGCAGGGCCAAAAAGAGGGGCTGCCAACTTTTGGTGGCGGCGCAGGAAAGTGAGCGCGGGTGCGGCCGGGCGGTTATGTAACCGAACCCGGGCTGCGGCGCGCTCGGCCTCGGCGCCGCCGCCTTTTTAAAAGGCTCGGCCGGCGCGGGCTGTGAGCCTGGGGCCGAGGCCGCTCGGGCCCCCGCCCGCCCGCTCACCTTGGGCGTGTGCGGCGTGTCGAAGAGCCGCAGCTTGCGGAAGGTCTTGTGCGGCGGGGTGCCCGGGTGGTCCGGCAGCGGCGAGCAGGGGCCCTCGGCCGCCCTGCAGTCCCGCGGCGACGCGTCCCCCGGGCCGCCGCAGCGCACCGGCGAAAACGAGCTGCCCAGGAAATAGGCAGCTGCCGGCGACTTGACGGGCGACGAGGAGCCGAAGCCCTCCTCCTCCCATGAGTCGCCCTCGGCCCCGCCGCCCGCCCCGTCCGCGCCTGGGCAGGCGTCCCGCAGCAGCATGTCCTCCTCCAGCTCCCCGGGGCTGCCGGGGGCCGGGCCGGGTGAGCGGCGGCGCTCGGGCCCGGGCTCGGCGGGGCTCCGCGCGGGCGGCAGCGGCGAGTCGGGCTCCTGAAAGGCCGAGTCCTCCCCCGTACTGTGGCCGCTGCCCTCCTCCTCCTCTTCCTCCTCTTCCTCTTCACAGTCGCTGCAGTGCGAGAAAATCAGTTTCTGCCGCAATGTGCAGGCGGCCCCGGCGCGGCGGGGCGGCGGCGGCTGCTGCCGGCTGAGGAAGCTCATCGCGGTCCTGGGGCCGGGGTAGAGGACTGGAGAGCCGTGGCCCGCGGAGGCCAGGACACTGCTGGCCCAGGGGGCGGGTCCGCCACGTGCGACTGGGCGCGCCGGGTCGCGGCAGCGGCTGGCCTGCACGGCGGCGGAGCGCGGCCCCGGGATGCCGCGGGCGGCTGAGGTGGCGGTGCGGACTGTCCGGCAGAGGCGGGGCGGCCCGGGCGCCGAAGCTGAGGTCTCCGCAGACCCAGCCGCAGGTTCGGGCTCGGCGGCTTCCCGCGACCGTTAACCACGTGAGTGCCCAGCCCACCAATCCACGCACAGCCCTGGGTTTGAAAAAAAAGGAGGGCGCGACGTAGCCCGCTGGGGCGGGACCAGCTACGCGATTTTGGCGCGAACCAGCAGGCTCCGCCCCCGACTCGCGCCGAGCAGGCCTGGGCGGGCTGCGGCGCCATGGGCCTATGAGCGAGCCCGGGCGGCTGGGGGCCCGACCCGACACCGCCCGGACGGGGCTGGGCCCCGGAGCCGAGCAGGCCTTCTGGGAGGAGCGAAGGGAGCTGGGCTTGCCAAAGCCGAACCGAACTGCGGCTCGGACGCGGCCTCATTGCCGTTCCTCCGGCGCCCCGGGGTTTGAAGCGGGGCAGACCGGGAGCGCCTTCGGGTCCCTGCGAGCCAGGACGAGCCGGGGACCGCGTGGCCCTAGTCCGCTGCCCCCAGAGGCCGCCTCCTGCCCCTTGTCCCTTTGGGGCGGGCCGCTGGGGCGTTGTGGGCGTGGCAGGTGGCAGTCACGTTCCCAGGTCGAGGTCTGAGCCGGGAATGGTGACGGGGGCCTCACGTTGTTTCTAAACTGTGTGAGCCGATATGCTTAGGCCGGACACCGAAATCAGCGAGAGGACGGACATGCCAGTTCTCGAAGCTAGGACACCAGCAGTGGGAGCAGCCTCTGAGCCTCAGTTTATCCCCGGGGTGGCTGTTAGGGGCGGGTGCGTCCACAGCCCAGCAAGGTGAGCTCCCCTAGGCCGGCGGTCCCTCTGCAGCCCACCCGAGACTTGTCTGTGGTAAATAGAAACAACCGGGCAGTCGACCCTATCACAAAACAAGTGCTCACCACGCGACCTCGGTGTTTATTTTTGTTCGCCAGCACGTGTGCACGCGTTGGCAAAACTGATTGGCCCGGCTGGCTGCAAACTTAAATGCAACTTGAAAAAATTCCCCTGGTGCTTGGTCAATCTGTGATTTAATCCGTCCTTTATTGCACACACAAGTTTCTCCCAATTTTTCTGTTGTAAATAACCCCGTAATGAATATTTTTACCTCTCCGTGTTGTGTTTTCTAATTATTATTATTCTTTAGGCTACGTCCGTGGAGTGGGAATTACTGGGTCAAAGAATATAAACTATTAAACTGCCCTCCAGAAAAACAATTTATATTCTCACTAGCACTGGATTAAAGCACACTGTGACTTCTGGACATCAGTGGGTATTTAATGTTTGTTAATGTGTTTTTGCTGTTTTGATTCACGTTATTGGACAGTTGTCATGGGTTTAATGGGCATTTACATTTACTTCTGCTGTCTGTTTTTCTTATTGTAGTACTTTATGTATATTAACACTTTGTCATATATGCTCTAACATTTTCAAAGGCTGAATAATTAACTCAAGTTGAATTTTTAATGAAGACACATGTTAGTACTTAACATATCACGAGGGGAATTTCCTGAGATCACGCACCTGAAGAAGACACAGTGAAGGGTTAACGGATGACTTCTCCAAACTTTTGCTAGCTGGATAAATGTGTCTTTTTTGTATGTTAATTCAAACTTAATTACAAGCTCTTGGAGAATGAGAACTCTATACTTGTAGGAGAGGCATTCTCCAATCCACAGTAGCCAAAGCCCAGGTGTGGTTCTTAGAACCCTTCCTCCGACACCTCCCCTGCAGCCACTCCTGGTGGTGACAAATCTACCTCTTTGATATGGATGGTTGACATTTTCTCAACTTTATGTGAAGTGTAAATAAAAATAACTTTAGAAAACTGTTTTTTATTGATTTGTAACTAGGTTGTCTGTAAAAATAGAGTGCTTTCTAGGTAAATGGGAACTTTAAAGCCCCTTAGACAACTCTCCCCAACTAGATTGTTGCTCCTGAACCCCTCCTATGTAAGAATTCTATATCCCTGTTGCTAACCGTGCAATCTCACGTCCCTCCCCTCTTGGCTCTTTCACAACACCCTGCTTTATTGCCCTAACAGGCTTTTATCTATCTCGGAGTATGTTGTTGATTTATCTCTTTCCAGAAAAATGTGGTTCCTGAGGGTGAGGACCTTCTCTATCTTGTTTATTGCAGTATTCTGACATGACTTAGGTTCTCACTACTTCGTGGGTGATAAAAGACCCCTTACTTAAGTATTTGTTGGTTATTTGCTTCCTAAATTGGCATGTTTGCAGATAAATTTGCCTATTTAAGATTTTGCACAGAGATTACTACTCTATTCAATGCAAGTTGGTAGAAGGTTAGCAGGTATCACACTTTTATCATATTTTTCTCCATGGTTTGCCCCCCCCACCAGTAATAAAAATTTAAATGGTACCATAGTCTCCCACCTATCCCGTCAATCCCCAGCCTAATTCCCTTTCCTGGAGGTAAACATTCTTAACAATGTTTGTTTTGTTGTTTGTCAACTCCTACTTTGCCACCTGCCTGCCTCTCTAAACTGGGAGGTCCTTGAAGTAGGCTGGGGCAAAAGGGCCTGGGTTTCAGATGGGAAGGGAAGAGTTTTTGGTCTACAGGTCCCAGGGTGCTGAGTTCTTGGCACCCAAGTCCTGACACAGAATGGGAGAGGTAAGTTGGAAACACATATGTAACATGACTGGGGGAAAGAAGGAATTTTTTAAAAGTTAAAACCCAGTGCTGGCCTAGCCACGGTGTCTCACACCTGTAATCCTAGCACTGTGGGAGGCCGAGGCTGGAGGATTGCTTGAGGTCAGGAGTTCCAGACCAGCCTGAGCAAGAGTGAGACCCCTGTCTCTACTACTAAAAACAGAAAAAATTAGCCGGGTGTGGTGGCATTCGCCTGTAGTCCCAGCTATTCAGGAGGCTGAGGCAGGAGGATCGCTTGAGCCCAGGAGTTTGAGATTGCTGTGAGCTAGGCTGACCCCACAGCACTCTGGGCCGGTGACAGAGCGGTGACAGGTGAATGAATAAATCCCAGTGCTAGAGCCACTTCCTCTATGAAGCCTTTCCTTGACTTTTCTCCATTCCTTGCTCCAGACATCCTTGCTCCAGACTTTCCACAACACCCAGCATGAACTAAATAACACTTTGTTTACTTGTCTGGCTTCCCTCCTGCTCAGGGCTGGGACCATGTTTTATTTGTCTTTAGAGCTCCAGCAACCAGCATTGTGCCTTGGCCCCTGAGAAAGTGCTTAATAAATGTTTTTAGAATAATTGAATGAAAATCTAGTGATCTTTAAAACAAAAGTACCAAAATAAAAATGAGTGAGAAACTCGGGCCCTGCCTCCTCCAGCTGAGAACATGACACAATGTTACGGTTTAACTGCATAACATCCTAACTGAAATTTTAAGTGACTTCTGATTTTTAAAATTTCATGCTCCTCTGAATACAGTACACACTGTACTGGAGAGATGGGTTACACCCACCTGCCCCAGAGCATATTGAATTCAAATTTCCAGTTCCTTTCTCCACCCAGTGTTGTTTCTAACTATAATGTTGCTAGGCGACTTTTGTAGAATCCACATGTTTGTGGTAATGTAATAACCGAGTAAAAATCTTGCCTCTAGCTCTTGGAAGAACGAACCTATTTATCCTCTTTAGACTCATGACTTAGCATGTAAAGGGCTTTAATACTACTTTTGGCAGCCCATTCATCTTCCTTAGCAACAAAATAGGCAAGATTCTTGCCCTGAAGATTTATAATTGAGATTCCTAAATCACCCTCTGAAATACTTTTAGTATATACAGCACATGAATATGTGTGCATATGCCTATAAACATGAGTCTTGCACTTTTGGATGAAATCCTTCAGAACTAGGAACTCAGTGATGTAAAGTCTGTAGGAATGTTTCGTAAGACCACTCAGGCTTTACCCAAAGCTGAATCTTTTCTAGTTTATGCCTTTGATTCTGGAGAAATAATCACTTTCTCTAAACAGCCTATTCTGATAGATTTCTAACTTTTAAAAAAGACGCATTAATCAAATCAGTTTTTCACTTAAATACTAGGCTAAAAAAAAGTTCAGCTCTCTTTCTTCATCTTCCTTGTTATCTTTACCTTTCCCCTTCTTGTTCTCTCAGTAAATCTCAACTTCAACCCAGTTCTGTTACCACCTGCCTACTGGCCTCAGGAATCCAGATCTCAGGCTAGAATGTAGTAACTGCTAGACTGCTCCTGTTTGGCTTCCCAGGTATAAATTAGATTTCTCTACTTTGTCACATGCCTTAATACCCTGTGATAGACGTGTTATTTGATCATTTCACCAGCTCACCCTGAAAGTACAATATTATCAAATTCAGTTCCTCCCCAGTTGTTCAATTGATCAAATGTGAGACTAGCATTGTCCCTTGAAAATCATGTTCAGTGTTATAAATGTGCTTTTTAATTATAGCAATGTTGTTTGAGAATAATTCACCCTTGTTAATGGCTTTGTAGTCAGTAATTACAACCTGTGATTCCTGGGACCATTGAGTCAACCAGCCAGGATGATCAAATCAGAACAGAGTATCAATTAATGAGAACTTAAGAAGCGTAACTCAGGAAAATTGACCAGTCGAGAGCTTGTATTTTAATGAAATAAACATTATTTCTTGTCACACTTAATTAATCTTTAAGGACTACTAACATACAATTTCCATGCATCCTTTTAATATTTACGTAAGGTAGGTCAAGGGCAAATTGCTATATCCTTTAGGTATGAATTTATCACTTACATGGATTCTATACAAAAAGTTTAAAGATTAAAGATTCTCATTCAGTTTTCGCTTGGGGTCTTCAGCTAGGAGAGACCATGCTAGGGTACTTAAAAATGGTCTGTGCATATACAAACTCTTGTCTGTAAACAGCCTTATTAGTGAAAGGAGCCCTCATGCCTGTTCCCAGTTACCTCAGCAGCTTTCAGCCTTACATAGGCCCCCTAATTTTAGAGAACTTGATAGGCCACTGCAGTCAGTCAGCCAATGATACTAACTGCAGGACTTTGCCCTAGAGAAAATACTGACCACTGACCACCTCATTCCTAGATAAGAGAGTTCTCAGTCAACATATTTTAAAACTATAGCTTTCTGCAGTTAGCCAAAACATGCTTCCTATTTGCTGTTTTATAACTGCTTTGTATTGGAATGGAACTGAGTAGCCCCTTTTTCTCCAGTATTCCTTTTTTCTTCTTCTTTATAGAGGCACAAAGGGCTGCTTTTCTCTATATTTTTAATGAGTTTAATAACTGAAAGGGTCAGTTTACAGAAATGTCATAAACAGCAGGAATCATGAGTGCCCAACAGAATGTAGGCACACATTAAATATTTGCGTAATTAATTAATTGCCTCTACTTTTGGGTTAGTGACATACCCAGGAAATGACCTGGATGACCATGGGGACTGCAAGTTGTTTGCTGGCCACATTGTGATTATTTAAACCAGCTTTGTTCAGATTACTGCAGCACAAAAGATGTGATGACTCTTCTCCAGTGAGTCAAGGGGCCCTGTCTCGTTAGGGGAGGGAAAGGAGGTAAGACAGACATCCCATGCTGGTCTTTTGTTAGCAACAGGAGTGTGTTTGGATACTGTTAGGTTTTGATGACTCAGTGGTGAGTCAACTTTAAAGTTCTGTAAAAGGCCTTTAGCTCAGACAGGACTGAAAGATGAGCTCATCCAGTGGCTAGATGGGTAGAGAGCACCCAGTGTGTGTGACATGATCTGCTGACTGGGAGTGTAAACGTGTACACAGACAAAATGATACTGGTGAGGATGAACTGTTCGTAAATGCAGAAATCAACTCTCCTTGGCAGTAATCAATCGAGCGTTCACTGTGTTCAAGCACGATCCTTATCCTGCCAACTACATGTTACCTTATTGCGGATCAGAATTTGAGGAAATGTCCTAAGTGCTGCAAAGAGCTGGGGTGCTTTTGTGGGATATAGGAGAGGGAGAACATTTTAGCGCCAGCTATATGATAGGCACTGAGTCAGATGCTTTATGTACTTATTTAATCTTTATAAAAACTCTCTGAGAGTTATTTTCATTTACATTTTACAGATGAAGAAAATGAAACCCAGAGAGGTTAAAAAATGCCTGCATCGCACAGTCACAGAGCTGTATTACTGAGACTGTATTACTACTATGTTAAAGCCTGGTTCTTTCTACCCCAGCAAGAATGAGTTCAGGGGAAGGGTGAAAATTAATTAACTTGATGAAGACAGGGTCACCAGACCCCGCTGGTGGGCCAGGCTAGTTAGGCAGGGTGATGTCTAGAGCGGTCCTTCCAGATAGCAGGGCACACAACGTGATGGTGTGAATGTGGGAAATGGGATCCAGAGAGTCAGACTTGCACCTTTACTTTTTTGTTTCATCGTAAAACACAAATGTATTTTCGACTCAAGAGGAAAGATTATAAAGATTGATTCCATCACAAAACAGGGTAAGGGATTAAGAAGTATTAATAGTAGAGGGTTGGAGGAAAGTGCTATTTTAAGCAGTGAGATCAAGGAATGCTTTTCTGAGAAGGTAGCATTTGAGCAGGAACCTGGATGAAATGAGGAAATCAGCACATGGAGATCTGGGGGAAGTTTATAATACCAAAAATTGGTGGCCCCCAAATGTCCATTAAATACTAAGTACAGTTTGCAAAATAATGAGCCAAAGCTATATGTACAAAATGAAAAGATGTCTATGATATAATGAAAAGAAGTTGCAAAACCGTATAATGATTCCATTTAAAAAAGAGAGAAAATTAACCTAAAACAAACATATTTACCACAAGGAAAACATCTGAAGAAATACGATTATAAAAAAAATCTGACTTCTAAGGGGTGTTGTGTAGATGGAACGAGAGAACAGTAAGTCAAAGTGCCTAAGTGCCTACTAAAGGGAGAGCCAGCAGGAAGGCCTTGTCATTATCTCTAAAACAGAGTAGGGTAGACAGAATTATGACATAAGTCCTGAAGATCCATACCCTTGCCTTTTCTGACATACTTGGAGCTCTCCTCTCTTTCAGTCACTTATGCCTGAGACCTTCTTCCCTTTCCTCACTTCCCCACATCCCTTTCTCCCTCCTCTAGCTTTGCTTTTGGGAGAGGAGCCAGTGCTTCTGTTTTTTAATCTCATTATTTCATCTGGACTGGCCTTCCCGCCAGTCTCAGACAAGCAGCTTTGTGTTCTGGCTGCAGTCTGTGGAGAGGTGCTGATAAGAAAGAGGGCTTCCTGGTTCTCTCTGATCCATACATTATAGATTATAGCCTCACTTCTAAGTGCAGTGTAAAAGGCTCTGTTCCTGGCTCCCAGCTTCGGAACATGAGGATTGCTCACACACACTCCAGCCAGTGTTGACTGGATCACCTGCCTTCCATTTAAGGTTTTTGAAGTGGCCAAGCCTTGAGTGTTTCTGCCCATCCCCACTCTCACCCTCCATTACTGGCTCTGCCACTTTCAGGGCCCTGTGTGTCAGTATGCTTGTCAATCAATTGTTAGAAACAACACAGGAGCACAGAAAAATGGCCAGTTTAAAGTAAATACATATAAAATATAGAAAGAATATTCTGTGCTCTTACATTTTTTCTAACAACTATTCATTTGATTATTTTGGTTTTCTGGGTAGACAATCATAGAATAATAATAATTCTCATTTTTAGTATTTTGACTCTTTATTTTGAATCAGAGTCTCACTCTGTTGCCTGGGCTAGAGAGCCATAGTGTCAGCTGAGCTCACAACAACCTCAAATTCCTGTGCACAACGTTTATCAATTATGGGTGTGGTTCCCAAAACAATTGCAATAGTAACATGAACGATCACTGATCACGGATCACCATAACAGCTATGATAATAACAAAATAATTTGAAATATTTTGAGAATTACTAAAATGTGACACGGAAACACAAAGTGAGCACACACTGTTGGAAAAATGATGCTGATAGACTTGCTAGATGCGGGGTTGTCACAAGCCTTCAATTTGTTAAAAAAAAAAAAGTAATATCTGTGAAGCACAATAAAGTGAAGCACAATGAAATGAGGTATGTCTGTATTTTTTTTCAGGTGTTTTGCATCTACATTTATAAATGAGGCTGGTCCATAGTTTTTCTGTTGTACAATGTAAAATTTTGGCTTTATGAAACACTGGGATGTTTACTTCTTTCTCTATCATTCGAAATAGCTTTAATAGTATGAAAATGATTAATTCCCTGAAAGTTTGAAAGAAGTTGCTCATTAATCTATCTAGCTTCAACTTTTTTTTTTTTTTGAGTATAGCTTTTGACAGTTTTCATCCAAATTATTTATGTTCAGATTTTTTACTTTTTTTGGGTCCCTATTGGTAATTTACATTTCTTTGAATGTTATCTATTTCATTTGGATTTTAAATTGTATTAGCATAGGGCTGGGCAAAGTATTCCCTTGTAATTCTCATCATTTCCTCTGTATGGATGATTATAAATCCTTTCTCATTCCGGATTTGTATATTTATGTTTTTTATTTCTTTTTTGTTTGTTTTGTTAGCTAGTGTTTTATCAGTTTTGTTGCTTGCTTCTTCCCACCCAAAAGAACCAGATCTTAGATTTATTCATCAATTATATTCTTTTTCTGATTTTGAAGTAATTCATTTTGCTTTTATCCTTAATTTCTTCCTTTAGATTTTGCTTTGTTGTGACTGTTTTCCCCTTTCAATTTCTTGCATTTCTGCTTTGTTAATAAACTTTTATTTTTTTCTCACTCAGTAATAAAAGTGTGTAAGGCCATGCATTTTCTTGTGAATACTACTTTGGCTGCATTCCATAAGTAGCATTTCATTATTTTTTAAGTAGTCTATAATTCAGTTTTTTAAACTTTGTATGGAAGTATAATACACACAGAGAAAAACAAACATATCAAAACAGATACAGTTTGTTACAAATTCAATATCCAGATTAAGAAACAGAACATTACCAACACCCAGTGCTGGCTATATAATTTGCAGGGCCCAATGCAAAATGAAAATGCTCAGCCTTTTGCTCAGATTTTCTTTAGAATTTTAGTGTGGTGACAGCAGAGCGTTAACCAAGAGGTAAGTCTGAGTGCAGGGCTAGTGTACATGCCCATGAAGCTGGCCCTGCCAACTCTCCCTTGGGCTTTCCTCTAATCCCTAACTTTGCCTGCCTACCAAGGGTAACCACCACCTAACTTCGAATAGCATAAAATTATTAGCCTGTACTCTCTGTGTCTAGTTTCCTTTGCTCAGCATTGTATCTGTGAGGATTATTCATACTTTTTTTTTTTTGAGACAGGGTCTTGCTCTATTGCCCAGGCTAGAGTTTAGTGGCCTCATCACAGCTCACTGCAACCTCAAACTCCTGGGCTTAAGCGATCCTCCTGCCTCCTGAGTAGCTGGGACTATAGGCACACACCACTATGCCCGGCTAATTTTTCTATTTTTAGGAGAGATAAGGTCTCACTCTTGCTCAGGCTGGTCTCTAACTCCTGGCCTCAAGCGATCTGCTTCATCCTTCCTCGCAAAGTGATAGTATTACAAGGTGAGCCACCATGCCTGACTTCATTCATACTTTTACATGTAGTTGAAGATCATACATTCTTATTGCTATAGAGGTTAATAGTCTGTAATTCAGTTTTGGTTTGTCACTGATTAAAGAGTTGTTTTGGAGAACTTTAAAATTTTTCCAAGTGGTTGAATTCATTAGGCTAAGGACTAACTTCCTAGTTTCAGGGGTGGAGCTAGAAGCAGACTCATTTTCTCTGAATGAGTGGGTCCTTACTCATAGAATATATAATATGGGTAAGAAACGCCAAGCCTTATTCTCTCCGTGTGTTCTTCTGACACTCAATGAAAAAGAAAGAGGAAGAACCTCACCAATGAGGGCAGTTAAAGGTAACAGGTTTTTTTTTTTTTTTTTGAGACAGAGTCTCACTCTGTTGCCCTGGCTAGAGTGAGTGCCGTGGCT
>NW_012150174.1:10002968-10003972 GCF_000956105.1 Propithecus coquereli
TGCAACTAAGCATTTTTTTTTTAGACTCTGGTCTCACTCCATCGCCCAGGCTGGAGTGCAGTGGCATAATCATGGCTAAGTGAAGCCTTGAACTCTTGGGCTCAAGAGATCCTCCTGTCTCAGCCTCCACAGTAGTTAGGACTGTGGGAGCATGCCACCACACGCAGCTAATTAAAAAAAATTTTTTTTGCCCTGCAGCCAATTAAGCTGACCTCACTCCTTTTCTGCTGGGGGCCCAGTGTGCAATGGCTGCAAACAACAGCCTCCTTGGTAGTGTATGCAGCCTGTTCGTTGCATGGGTTGCTCTGAGGGACCTTGGAGACAGTCCCTTCCAACATATGTTTATGTTTCAGACCTTGTGCTGTCCCCAATCTAGGCTCCAGACAGGTATGCAAGGTGCCTTTGGAAAGCCCCAGGGCACCATGGCCAGGGTTCACATTGGCCAAGTCATCGTGTCCAAACTGCAGAACAAGGAGCATGTGATTGAGGCCCTATGCAGGACCAAGTTCAAGTTCCCTGGCCACCAGAAGATCCACATCTCAAAGAAGTGAGGCTTTACCAAGTTTATTGCAGATGAATTTGAAGACACGGTGGCCGAGAATTGGCTCATCTCAGATGGCTATGGGGTCAAGTACATCCCCACTCGTGGCCCCCTGGACAAGTGGCAGGCCCTGCACTCATGAGGGCTTCCACTGTGCTGCCCCCTCATTTGCACCTACCAATAAATCCTACTTCCTGTCCAAAAAAAGTTTTTTTTGCAGAGATGAGGGTCTCACTATGTTGCCCAGGCTGGTCTCTAACTCCTGGCCTCAAGCAATCCTCCCGCTTCGGCCTCCCAAAGTGCTAGGATTATAGGTGTGAGCCACTGTGCCTGGCCCAGCCTTGTATGTAAGACCTACAGCTCCAATTTGATGTCCAAAGATAGAAATATTTTTACAAAGTATTATTTGCTTGAGGTGGAGGGCTTGTCATTGACATTCTTTTTTTAAAACAAATAATAGTTT
>NW_012150174.1:10012532-10022765 GCF_000956105.1 Propithecus coquereli
CTTCTTTTTCACTTAATATTTATTGGAGATTGTTTCATATTAATGCATACAGAACTGCTTCATCCTTTTTAAAGCCTGCATAGCACTCCATTGTCTGGATGAATCATACTTCTTAAAAAAGATTTCTATTTCTTTTTTTTAACAGCTTTATTGAGGTCAATGTATATACCATAAAATTCACCTGTGGAGTGGGCCATGATGCCCTCCTGCAGTCTTGGAGAAAATACTGTCCTGGTCAAGGCACAGCTGGCTCATTTGTTCCAGAAGGAAGTGGTGAAGCAAGTGATGTGACTGTAGGTTTCTCGCGGAACCTCCATCGCTCCTGCCGCTGGTGGTTGACCCCAGGGCCCACTATTGCGTCTTTCATTCATTAACTAGTTCCTTTATTATTTTTTTAAAATAAATCTATAGTTTATTAAGACAAAAACTCAGTGACAGTGAGGTATGAAGTTTACATTTAAACAAAGTTTTCACAGAAATCTAACACATGCCTAAAAAGATTTTATAGTGTAGCTGTAGTTGCAAGTCTAGATGATGTCAAGAACTGATGGATCTTGTGATTCAAGACAGAGCATTTCAGGTATCATTTAATTCTTAGGACTTTTTTTTTTTTTTTTTTTATAGTGACAGGGGTCTCGCTCTTGCTCAGGCTGGTCTCGAACTCCTGACCTCATGCGATCCTCCTGCCTGGGCCTCCCAGGATGCTAGGATTACAGGTGTGAGCCACCGTGCCTGGCCTAGAACTTTTTAAAAAATGTTTTTTGTTTGTTGTGTTTTACAGTGAACCATTGCCCCAGTATGAAAATTTAATCTTGTCCTGAGATCAGGGCTTTTGAAATCATTCAACTCTTCAACTGATTCAATGAAACTTGTGCTGTCAGTGACTGAACCCTGCCACCAACGGTTTTTAAAGTTCAAAGTTCAAAAACAAAACATAACAAAAACAGGGAGGCTCCAAGAGTTCTCCTCCCTAAGAGCATGGGCTCTTCTCTTCCCTCCTCTCCCATCTCCTGTACCACCCTCTCCCCCAACACCTCAGCCAGTGGCTTGGGTGAACAAGCTGATATTAATGTTTATAACTTCATAACTGGAAAAGAAAGGGTCATCTTATTTAATTTCAGGAATTAGCACCTCTAAGACAGAATGATCACCCATGTATACTCTCCAATAGGAGGCCTTCCCTCCTCAGTCAGTTTCCATCTCCAAAATGGCAGATTTGGTGACTTACAAGCTGGCTTAGTGCTTTGTGGGGAACAGCATTAAGCTCAGGCAGGGAACACCTTGGCTTGTAGGTTTCAGGCATTCACAGCTTTTAAACAGTCTCTCACAGTCCTCATTTATGGTGCCAGTGACATTTTTTGAAAAGGTAAAATATTATCGACATAGAAGCAAGTCATTAGTTGTCTGTTCTTTCCGTTATTTCACCATTTCCTCAATTGGGCTCCAAAGTTTTAACCAAAACAATCCTATTCATCTCCCTTCTTTCCCGCCCCATCCCTCCCACCCATAAATAACACACCAGTAATAGCCAAAAACTACACACATGCTATGCTGTAAAAACGCAGGGTTAACACTACTGGGAAGAAGGCTGTGGGTTGTGGAGATGCTCTTTGAAGACGTACAGTATCGCTTTGCTCTCCACACACCCAGTTCTGCAAGTTTTGTCCTTCCTAGAAGGCCCTTTGCTTTTCTCAGCAAAGCGCAGAATCGGTTGCCTTGAAACACTTATCCCCCTTCCCCTCCACTGGGCGGGGTGTGCAAACCACGCAACCTGAAAGGCTTTACAGCACTTTGGGCTGCTGCCAGGCACAGAAACTATACTGGCTCTTCAAAGGACATCTTCTCAAGCCACCTCTATGGTGTTTCCCCTCTTGAAACCCACAGTCAGATGTGACAGGGACTGGCACTCGGGAGAGTTAATTCTTGTCATCATTTTTGTCATCCTCCTCCAACGGGTAGCAGTGCTACGTCAGCCTTTCCTCATAGAAGGATGTGACGACCTGTGGGCACTCGACATTGGCTTGCTTGGCAGGGACCAGGTCAGCCTCATCAGAGTTTTTCCATTCCGTCAGGAACACAAACTTCCCGCCGGAGTCTACTGCTCCAATACTCCGCTCCGGCTGCAAACCCCGAGCAAAGCTTCCTGGCTTTTCCGACGCTTCTTTCTTTGGTTTGCTCTCCTCTCCCTTATCTCCAGAGTCAGGATCAGCTTTGCGCGGGCCTCCCTGTGATTCATCTGTCTCATGTGCTGTCTTCTGTGACTGCAGAGACTCGGCAATGAGGTCGGGAAATGCAGGTTCTCCTATGGCTCCCAGGTGTTGTCCTCATCCGAGAAACCCTTCCACTTTAGCCACTCCGCTTTGCCCTTTACTGCTCGACGGTCGAGAACGTTTTCCACCACATACTCCTCTTCTACACCTCCTCTACTTTCTTCTTGTTTTGTTTTTTCCCCATAGTGTGCCAGCTTGCTGGTATAAAGGTTGACACTGCTCAGAGCAATGCCCCCAAAGCTGAGGGGAAAAGGTGCCGTGCTACTGGGGCGTCGTGTCAGCCCAGCCTGGGGAGTGGCGCCCAGGGACACAACAAGCTGGGTGGCCCTCACTGAAGCAACCCGGCCAATGGCCCTACCCCCAGTTCCTTTATTTTTGGCTTTGAAATACCCACAAGGTTCCACCAACTTCCCAACAGTGAAGCCCAGCTTTGCAGAAAAAAGTGGTCCATTTTTCTGTTGCTCCTGCTTTTCTGGTTAAAAGGACATGAAAGGGCTGGGCACGGTGGCTCACACCTGTAATCCTAGCACTCTGGGAGGACGAGGCAGAGGATCACTCAAGGCCAGGAGTTCAAGACCAGCCTGAGCAAGAGCGAGACCCCCATCTCTACAAAAAATAGAAAAATTAGCTGGGCGTGGCACCTGTAGTCCCAGCTACTTGGGAAGCTGAGGTAGGAGGATCACTTGAGGTTGCAGTGAGCTATGATGATGCCACTGCACTCTAGCCCAGGCACAGAGCAAGACTCTTTGTCAAAGCAAACAAACAAAAAGGACATGAAGCCATTTCAGGATGTTGGAAAAGCCCTAAGGCAGTGGGGAAACCTGCCTGATCAGTTTTATCTGACTCAAATATCTGGCAAGTGTTGGAGCTGCTCCCAAATGGGACCTACTTCTCTCCCATGGCCCTCAACAGCACAAAAGCCTTGTCACTGCCTTGGAGTAAAGGTTTCCTATCTAAAAAGATAAGCCAACCTCCCTGCCCAGGGCAGCAGAGATTATACTCTTTGCTTTTCCCTTAGGTATTGCAGAATTTGTTTGGAGGGTACTGGGCCTGAGGCTGCAACCTAGATTACAGCTGTTTTGCACATCCCTTTCTTAGGCTGGGGGGCTTTGGAGGCAGATTAGTGAAGGGGTTTAGGCTTATGGACAGCTTTTGGATGCTGTGTCCTGTGCATCCCAGGGAAACCCTTGCAAGGTGAGGCAAACTAGGAAGAAATTTGGGACTGACATCAGAGCTGGAATCTTATTTTCTTTCATCTGAATACAGACAAGTGAGCAGAAAAAGCTTTTGCCAGACAATTTTCATTTTAACTATTCATACAATTATCCTGAATTTTGAGCATTCTTCACTCTCAGCATGACTTTCTGTCCTTCAATTTTAGCCACGCTCTGGAAGCAAAATGAAACTACTGCATGGAGAATTGAGGAGTCTCTCTGTACATCTCAAGCCAGATGAGTTTAGAGCCGGAGGGAACAGCTAGAGGTGACCTGCTACTCTGCGAGGCCTCCAGGAGTTACAGGGAAGTTTAAATTCCCAGTTGTCCTAAGGGAGCCCATAGTCTAACAGGAGAGACAGATAATATATTCACCAAACACAAGTCCCACATCTGCAGCAACAAGAGAAGTGCTAACAGAAGCACATTTCTCAGCAGGGCAGGCGACATAATCTGTGGGGCTCAGTACAAAATGAAAATACTGGGCCTGGTGGCCAAAAAGCAGGAAAAGGGTGCTTTTAAAGGTATGCATGAAGTCAGACACAAAAAGACAAATATTATATAATATGAGGTGCCTAGAATAGTCAAATTCATAGAGACAGAAAATAGAATGGTGGTTGCCAGGGGTTAGGGTTAGGGGGAACGCAGAGTCATTGTTTAATGGGCATAGAGTTTCAGTTTGGCTAATTTCTTTCTTTTTTCTTTTTCTTTTTTTTTAGTAGAGACGGAGTCTCGCCCTTGCTCAGACTGGTCTCGAACTCCTGAGCTCGAACGATCCACCCAGCTCAGCCTCCCAGAGTGCTAGTATTATAGGCGTGAGCCACCATGCCCAGCCGGGTTTCAGTTTGGGATGATGAAAAAGTTCTGGAGATGGATGGTGGTGATGGTTGCACAACAAGGTGAATAGACAGTCACCCCTTGGTATCCGTGGGGAATTGGGTCCAGGGCTCCCCGAGGATACCAAAATCCACGGATGCTCAAGTCCCTGATATACAATGGTGTAGTATTTGCATATAACCTATGCACATCCCCCTGTGTACTTTAAGTGATCTCTAGATTACTTATAATACCCAGTACAATGCCTACATATCACCTCGTTCTTGTAGATTCAATGTAGTACTTGGTGCGCCAAAAATTCAAGTTTTTCTTTTTAGAAATTTGCAGAATTTTTTTCCCGAATATTTTTCATTTGTGTTTGGTTGAATCCACAGATGTGGAGCTCACGGATACAGAGGGCTGACTGCACTTAATGCCACTGAACTGTACACTCAAAAATGGGTAAAATGATAAGTTTTATGTTATGTATATTTTACTATACACACAAAAAAGTGGAGATGTAAGTTTTTCTTTTTTTTGCCGTCTCTCCCATGATTTGTCATGGTGCCTTTTATTTGCTATTCAATGTTCTAAATAAAGAAAAATTACATATTTAAAATTTTAGCATGAATTTTACTGTTCATTTTTATATTACATGCAATGCCAAGTTTATTGATTTATTTTTATATTTATTTGAGACAGGGTTTCACTCTGTCACCTAGGCTGGTATGCAGTGACATGATTATAGCTCACTGCAGCCTTGAACTCTTGGGCGCACACAATCCTCCCAAGCCTTCCAAGTAGCTAGGACTACAGGCGTGTGCCACCACATTTGGCTAATTTTTTAAAAAAGATTTTTTGCAGAAACAAGGTCTCACTATGTTGCCCAGGCTGGTCTTGAACTCCTAGTCTCAAGTGATCCTCCTGCCTCAGCCTCCCAAAGTGCTGGGATTACAGACATGAGCCACCACTCCAGGCAGCAATTTCAATTTTAAATGCAAATATCAGAGTATTTAACTCACTTTTGGAATCACTGAAATTACACAATTTGTATTGTGTGGCTTGTCTCAGGAGGGTATCTCACGCTGGCTAGCAGAGACAAATACAAGCCAGACTCAGTACAGTTGGAGGGAGGAAGAAGGCATTCCCCCAGGTGCAGGGCCTGTTGAGAGTGCTCCAGGGCATAGCACCTGCCAGCTGCCAGTTCCTCCTCCCTGCTAGGTGTCTCCCCTTTCCACAGGTCTGCTACCCCCGCCCACAGCAAATGGGCCACTCCTAGTGTCTTTAAAACTCAGAGCTGTGACACTCTTGGTAAAGGGGTGGGCAAGAGGCTCACCCCAGTCGAGTCTCAGCTAAGGCTGGCCACCCACCAGGAGCATTGTGGCGCTGCCAGCCTAGGGTGGGGATGGCCACCACCATGGCCTACTCCAGAGGGTGCATGCACTGGACACTGACCCTCCCTGCATTGGCACCAGGCCCCTGCCAAGGGCAGAGGGTAGCATCAGTTGCAGGGTGAGGGCAAGAAGGGGGAGGCCAGGTGGGAGAATGGGGGTGAGAGAGCCCTTCCAGGGAGGCAGCAGGGGTGGGACTTTGTGTAAGCCCAGGCTCCAAGCTCCAGCCCGCATGGGCCTTCACTTACAACATACACATTTAAAGATAGATTTATTAAGAATTTCAAGACTCAGCCGGGCGTGGTGGCTCACGCCTGTAATCCTAGCTCTCTGGGAGGCCGAGGCAGGCGGATTATTTGAGCTCAGGAGTTCGAAACCAGCCTGAGCAAGAGCGAGACCCCGTCTCTACTAAAAATAGAAAGAAATTAATCGGACAACTAAAAATATATAGAAAAAATTAGCCGGGCATGGTGGCGCATGCCTGTAGTCCCAGCTACTCGGGAGGCTGAGGCAGGAGGATCGCTTGAGCCCAGGAGTTGGAGGTTGCTGTGAGCTAGGATGACACCACGGCACTCTAGCCCGGGGGAAAAAGAGTGAGACTGTCTCAAAAAAAAAAAAACAAAAGAATTTCAAGACTGCAACCACAGAGCATTAAACCTCAAGTGCAGGACCCTTCTGAGTATAGGGTCTTGTTTAAACTGTACTGGTTACAGGCCCACGAAGCCAGCCATGTTCTTCAGGCAAAAGAGGGAACTTGGCTGGAGAAATCCTTGAAAGATTCCCCAATCCCAAAGGAAACCTAAGTATAGAAAGTGCTTGTCATGGAGGAGGCTGGGGCAGCCTTTCTCTACTTCCCACATGCTCCTTCTCCCTCCTTGGTACCAGACTTCAGCTCTGCCCCTTTCCTTGGCACTTCCCACTGCCTGCTCACTGTGGGGTCTGTGATAGTTGACTGGTCTG
The DNA here is from genome assembly GCF_000956105.1 of Propithecus coquereli. Taxonomy (NCBI): domain Eukaryota; kingdom Metazoa; phylum Chordata; class Mammalia; order Primates; family Indriidae; genus Propithecus; species Propithecus coquereli. Next base: position 10,019,183 of record NW_012150174.1, read on the forward strand.
CAATCTTATCTGAGCCAGGAGATACCGGACCATAAATTCCTTGGGCTGATAAATGGAATCCAGTCAACTTCAGCCCTGCTCACTGCTTGGAGACTGTCCACAGTTAGTTTGTCCCTGAAGGCCTGGGGGTAGGCATGAGGGAAGGAAAGATCTGGCCCTCTGGGCAGCTGCTACATGTAGGGGATTAGAGAAGCCACGTCCCTTCTTACTCTAGTCTAGTTCCTAAGTTCTTACCAGGAGTGCAGACTGTAGGCAACGTACTTTGCAGTGGCCTCGAGTTGTGTCGGGCAGAGCAGAGTGATCCAGTGCACTGTCTGGATCATATTGCACAGGGTTATAGGCCAACTGGCTCCGTTTGCTACAGGGGACTCTGCTTTCAAGTGTCTTTTTGGGATTTTTCAACTTTGGAGGACTCCCTTCCGTATCCTGCCCTGTGATCAGACCCCACAGCAGCTTTACTGGCAACCATCAGCACCTCAGCTGGAGTCTCCCCTCGATGGAAATAGACCACCTTGCCAGGCTCCTGAGGTCCCACTTCCAGGAAGGCAGGACGGGGACAAACAGCAGTGCCCCTATGCCCTTTTCTCTGGGTGCCAGTAGGAAGGCATTTTCAGGCACACCAGAACAGTCCATCTTAGCACTGCCGAATCCAACTGCCAGAGGAGCTGGGAGTGGGGAGAAATGCCCTGGAACCTCAGCAAAGTTGGCTGTAAGGGGCCAAGGGAGGCTGACAGCTTGGATTTTGGTCCTTGGAAGCACAGCAGCCTGGCTGGGCCCAGTGGGGAGAAGCTTCCTATCAGCAGCCAGGACTGGCACCAGGAGGCTGGGACCACCCTGTGGTTTCCATGATTCTGGTCTTTCTGCTCTTCATCCCACCCTGCCTGCCCCTTCCTGAGCCACAGTAGGCCTCAGGTGGGAGTTGTGTGTGTGTCTAAATGTCTCTGTCAAGAATGAAGTCTGGGGCCGGGCATGGTGGCTCACGCCTGTAATCCAAGCACTCCGGGAGGCCAAGGCAGGAGGATTGCTTGAGGTCAGGAGTTCGAGACAAGTCTCACCAAGAGTGAGACCCCGTCTCTACTAAAAATACAAAGAAATTAGCCAGACAACTAAAAATATATACAAAAAAAAATTAGCCGGGCATGGTGGCGCATGCCTGGGGTCCCACCTACTTGGGAGGCTGAGGCAGAAGGATCACTTGAGCCCAGGAGTTTGAGGTTGCTGTGAGTTAGGCTGACGCCACGGCACTCTAGCCCGAGCAACAGAGTGAGACTTTGTCTCAAAAAACAAAAACAAAAACAAAAGAATGAAGACTGGATCTGTGGGTGACTAGGGCTTTTTCTAGTGTGTGTGTGTGTGTGTGTGTGTGTGTAGTTTTGAAGGAAAAACAACCAATCCTGAAGGGTTTCCCATTTCAGATGGTTCAGTCATGACCCTTTTTAGCAAGAGCTCAAAGAACCTGACCAAAGATAACATATTAAATAAAACAGCACAACATTCCCCCCTTTCTACTGTAAAGCTTGAAATGAAAAACAGCCGTATTTCAGCTCTCTGCCAAACAAAGCTCAGTGAACAACAGTACAGGAGAGATTGCTGAGGAACAGCCCATCTTTTTTTTTTTATCTTGGTGGACGGTATGCTGAATTTTCAACATTAGAAAATGGTTTTTCAACTGCTCAGGTCATTAGGCAATCAGAAATCACCACAGTTCATCTTGATAATCTCTGCCACAAATTATCATTTGAGGAGGTAACTGCGGTGTGGTGAAAAAATACACTGGATCTGGAGTCGGAAAGTCTGGGTTCTCAAAGTCTTTGCTGTGCCTTTCCATAGCTGGAAGGCCTGGGTAAGATAATTGGCCTCTCTGGACGCTCAGTTTCCTCATGTACAAAATAGGGGCAGTAAATCCCACAAATATCACAAATTGTTGTGAATATATAAAAATATATGGAAAAATACTTATTTTTGTGCTTGATATACAACATACTCTCAGGCTGGGCGCGGTGGCTCACGCCTGTAATCCTAGCTCTCTGGGAGGCCAAGGCGGGAGGATTGCTTGAGCCCAGGAGTTGGAGGTTGCAGTGACGCCACTGCACTCTAGCTGGGGCAACAGAGTGAGACTCTGACTCTAAAAAAAAAAAAAACAAAAAACAAAACAAAAAAACCCAACATGTTCTCAATACGTGTACTGCGATATAATCTATTACTTTTTGGTATTTTCTGCAACATTTCCTCCCTCCACCACCAATTTAATAAAACAAATATAAAGGTAACATTTTAAAAATTGCTGTATTCAAAATTAATAATAAACTTTAGGGTAAATAAGCTTTAAAACAAAATCACATAAGCAAAAATAAATAATTTACACCAACCCACTAACTTAATTTTCAGAGCAAAGCCATTTCCAATAACAACACTGTTATCCCGGGTACTAGCCTGTGGTTAAACTTTGATAATTCATTATTTTTTAAAAACCAGTAACAAAAAACTGAACACTAAGTGAAATCTTTAACAAAACCAAAACACTGGATTTAACTTTTTAATTTTAAATAACCAAACTTTGTAATTTTATACATAATCCAATGTAATGCTAATACAATTAGCATTTCAGCTTGAAGAGTTGGTATTTAGCAGGGATGGGAAACCATAAAGGAACAATCTTCAAACCATGAGATACAAATAAAAATGGACAAGTATATGGTAGAACAAAAACTGCAGACACTCTGCTAACTGGGGGAAATATCTGAAGGCTTTACATCCTTTATTATCCATGATGGCTTTTGGAATTATGATTGTTTGACATATAGAACCTTTGACATTTTAGATACAGCCTTTATTTTTTTTTCACAGTAAGTTAAAAATCCATCATAAGACTGCATAAGACTTCACTAGTCTTTCATGTAGACTCTAGGAGTTTGCAATCTGATAAGAGTAACATGAAAATTTACTGTATTGCCCTAATTTCATACTTCCTTGTACACAATTAATCAGTTTGGGAATCTATTCCAAGAATTATATACACAAAAGTGTCAAGAATAAAATGTTCTCCACTCTTGCATAAAAATGTGTACAGTGTAACAGGAATGGAAAACTTCTAATCTTCCTGGGCCCGGGCTTCATGGATTTCTGCTGCCAGAGACGAAAGGCTCCTTCTGCTTTACTGCTCCACCGTTCTAAGGATTAATCATCCAACCCTGGCGTTTCTCCTTGTTGGATCCTAGATGCTATTCTGATGGCTTCTTCCAGAGATGGCTGTTCTCCAAGCTGAAACAGGGAAACACACATCAAACGCTAACAATTCAAAAGCCACAGTCAAGATAATGCCAAAGAAATGCTATATGTCAGGAGTAAAACTCTCTGTAATTCTGACACTGGGGCTTGTTAACATACTACTGCTAACCCAATTGTTAAGAACACAAAAACAAATTCCTGCAGGGGAGAATTATGCAGTTTTTACTTAGGATTTTTTTTTTTTGAGACAGAGTCTCACTCTGTTGCCCTGGCTAGAGTGAGTGCTGTGGCGTTAGCCTAGCTCACAGCAACCTCAAACTCCTGGGCTCAAGCAATCCTCCTGCCTCAGCCTCCC
>NW_012150174.1:10025005-10026410 GCF_000956105.1 Propithecus coquereli
GCTTGAGGCCAGGAGTTCAAGGTTATAGTGAACTATGATTGTGCCATAACACTCCAGCCTGGGTGATAGAGTGAGACCCTATCTCTAAAAAATTGAAGAAAAGAAAAAGTAAAAATGTAGATTTTCCACTGAGAGTATTGTCCCGTCTAAGCAGCATGGGGCAGCTTAAGGTAAAAAGATAATGGAGTCAAGGACTGCCAGAATGGCCGTATATACAGAGGAATATCCTAGAAAGGAGAGAATCAGAGTAGGGAGCCCTCAAATCTGCTATAAACTCTCTTCAAATTCTTAAGACCCTTGAACCACAAATGTGTGCAGTTTCCAATAAGGTTCCAATAAGTCTAGCAGAAAGCAGCAGCTGCAAGGCTGAAAAGTGAAGAAAAGATTTCAGCACCACTCACCATAGAAGAGAAAGAATTCGGAGTTTCAATCTTACCAACTTAGAGGGGGTTGGTAAACATCTGAGACTTTATACCAAAATCTTAAAGACCATGCTTTAGGCATAAAGATTATGTCCCAGGACCAAAGATTCACCCTAAGACCTAACAGCAAAACTGAAACAGATCTGCCTTAACAAAGTATAAATCTCAGCCTCCACAGGTAATTTAATTACTTGATAGAAAAAAAAAATCAGTACTTTTCAGAGAAAGATAACAAAATTCAGAATCACTATAATGTGTCATCCACAAGACCTGAATACAATTAAAAAATTACAAGACATGAGAAGAGGAAAATGTGACCCAGAGTCAAGAGAAAATCAACTCAATAGAAAAACACTTAGAGATTAACAAAATGTTGAAATTAGCAGACAATGATGTTAAAGTAGCTATTATAAATATGTTCAAGGGGTTAAAGGAAGAGATGGTAATCATGAATGAACACAAAGGGAAGACAAATGAAAACTACAAAAAAAAGGAAATTCTACAACTGAAAATGACAATATCTAAAATTAAAAATTATCTGAATGGGCAACACAGAAGATGATGATGGCAAAAGAAAGGGTCCATTAACTCAAAGACAGATCAGTATCAGTTTTCCATCTGAAGAACGGTGAAAAAAAGATTTTACAACACTCAAACAGATTTCCAGCAACTTGTGAGACAACACCAAGTTAATACACATATAATTAGAGTTCCAGAAGAAGAAGAGACAAAAAAATTTAAAGAAAAAACTTTTTTCATTTTTTTGAGACAAGAGTCTCACTCTGTTGCCCTGGCTAGAGTGCAGTGGCGTCTTCCTAGCTCACTGCAACCTCAAACTCCTGGGCTCAAGTGATCTTCCTGCCTTGGCCTCCAGGGTAGCTGTGACTATAGGCATGTATCACCACACAGGGCTAAATTTTCTATTTTTTGTAGAGGCAGGGTCTCACTCTTGCTCAGGCTGGTCTGAAACTCCTGAGCTCAAG
>NW_012150174.1:10026538-10028422 GCF_000956105.1 Propithecus coquereli
CAATCCTCCTGCCTCTGCCTCCCAGAGTGCTAGGATTTTTATTTAGGATTTTGATAAACTCTTCATACATGCAGGGGACAAAAGATGCTGACCTCAGCCAATGGAGAGAGAGAGAGCATCCTGAGCCTTTAGCTTCTATACTCATAAACAAAATAAAATGAACAGCTGACATTTTCCTGAGTATGTTCTAACCCTTTATCAAGTAAATACATGGAAAAAGAACTCCCCCTAAGGAGAGGTAATCTGTACCTAGCACCTAGGATTCTAGATTCTCTGCTTGAATCCAGTGACACTTCCCAGAGAATGACTTCTTGACATTCCTCACTTTAAAACGGGGCTGTGCAGGGATTCTCAGAGGACTAATTTAGGGTCTGAGTTTCCACTAAGGTTTCTTTCCATGGAGTAGCTCTTAAGTGCTTTATAGAATCCTGCCTAGACTTTTATTTTGAGAGTAAAGACGGCTGGCTGGATACACATGGAGATATACACCTGAAGTTATTTTTCTTGCTATAAATTCTCCTAGAATATGCAAATATAGTAGAGAACAAAGTGTTGGTCTCTCTGAGGTCACCTAAAACACAGCAATTTCCTTAAGGTAGCTTAGATGACACAGATTATTTTGCAGCCTGCCTCCTGTAAAGGTTATATATCAAGCACAGTGTACGAGGTTGAGAGCTATGAGTAGCGCTGCTGTCAACTGAGGACAGCCTGCTCTTGTACTCACCTGAACTGCAATCTGGGTGCCATTGGATGTGGCCACTAAGGTCAGAGGTCTGGTTTCTGTGGTTACTAAGTGATGGCTATGCTGCTGGTGCCCCATTTCAGATGAGGCAGTATGGAACGCTGCTAAATCTTGAGCCACAATTGCAACCTTAAATAAAACAAAACAAAAAACCCCCACACACGAAGAATTAAACCTGTGATTTAAATAGGTTAAAGTCCACTTAAATCAATGGAATGTCTTCAATAATTCCCATAGACTTGTTGAAGCCTAACACAGAAAGAGACCTTATATATTGTCTATTCTGAACTTTTCTTTTTTATTTAGGGAAGTTCGGAGAGAAGGGTCTCATAATCTCATTATCTAAAGTTATGAACTGAGCCCATGGCAAAACAGAGCAGAGCACACTGGAGAAGCGGATCTGCCATGCCAGGGAGATGTGGCTGTCCCTAGGTTCCATGACCCCTAACTGGCTGCTTGAGAAGTTATAAATGTGGACTAATTTGCATCTTAAATGTCTATTCCTGAGTTTGGATCAGTGGTAGAAAATACACTATTTTTTCCTGTTATATTTAAAATTAGGTTTCCATTTAAGTAGGAAAACTGAAATGACCAGGGGCATTACTGACAAACTGCAACATCTTGTCTAATACTCATTTCCCATTTTATATTCCATGGACTCTTTCCATATTCCTCCTGAAGCATCTAGCCAGAGGGATTAAAAGTGCTTTTGTGGCTTTTATACCACAAATACAGCTTTTTAAAATGTAGATAACATAGAAAATGGCAACAACTACTTCTTTTAGATGATATCCTCAAATTTTACTCAGCCAAACTCAGAGGAAGAACAGATCAAAAACCAAAACTGCTATTTTACTTGGCCATTAACCCACTAAACATTTGAGATTTTAAGCTTATAGATATTTAGCTTGGATCAATCCCAGTAATGTTCCATAATCTATTACAGTAAGAAAAACGGATTTCAGTCCAACAATGACTGAGTAACTGACATTGGACTAACTCTCCTGCAGGTAACAATTATAAACTCTTGACAAAACTATGAAAAAGCAACTATTGGAAGGCACTGAGGAGCAATGAAAAAAAGCAGGAAGAAACTGGAGGGGATTCTCAAAAGGGAGCCACATTGGGTTACATTTATATTT
>NW_012150174.1:10030515-10034185 GCF_000956105.1 Propithecus coquereli
AGGCTGAGGCAGAAGGATCGCTTGAGCCCAGGAGTTTGAGGTTGCTGTGAGCTAGGCTGACGCCATGGCACTCTAGTCCGGGCAACAGAGTGAGACTCTATCTCAAAATAAATAAATGAACAAATAAAAATAAAATAATTGATTTTAGTTTCCACCTAAAGAAGACAGAAAAAGAAGAGAAAATTAAACCGAAAGTAAACAGAAGGAAGGAAATAACGAAGGTATGAACAGAAATCAATGAAATGAAAAAAAGATAAAATAAAGGTAAAAATATGTTCTGTGAAAGATTAATAAAATTCATGAAGCCCTAGAAAGATAATCGAGTAAAAAAGGAAAATGCAAATAATCAAGAATGGAAGAAAGACATCATTTCGGATCCTACAGACATCAAAGGGCTAATAAGGAAATATTATGAACAAATTTATGTCAATAAATATGACAACTTAGATGAAATAGACAAACTCTTTCCAAACCAAAACTTACCAAAATGGATACAAGAAAAAAGGGATGACTTGAATAGCACTGTATCTATTACAAAACTTGAATCCATAATCAAAAACCTCCCCAAAAAGAAAACTCCAGGCCTAGATGATGTCTTTGATTAATTCTATCAAACTTTTAAGGAAGAAATAATACCAGTATTACATAAACTATCAGAAAAGAGCATAGGAGGGAATACTTCCCAATTTGTTTTATGAAGCAAGAACAACCCTGATACTGAAACAGGAGACAAAACTTAAAGAAAAGTAATTATACTCCAATATGGCTTATAAACATTGACACCAAAATCTTTGCAAATTGTCACAGAGGATTTTTATGGCAGTGAAAATACTCTATATGATACTATAATAAGAGATGTGTATCATTATACATTTGTCCAAACCCATAGAAAGTACAACACCAAGAGTAAACCCTGATGTACACTATGGACTTTGGGTGATTTACGATGTGTGAGTATAGGTTCATCAACTGTAACAAATACAACTCTCTGGTGAGGATGCGGTTAGTGTGGGAGGCCATGCATGTGTGGGTGCAGGGAGTATGTGGGAAATCTCTGCACTTTCCTCTCAGTTTAGCTGTGAACCTAAACTGCTCTAAAAAATAGCCTTTAAAAAATATATTAGCAAATTGAATCTAGCAATATATAAAAAGGTGAATATATCATAACCAAGTGATATTATGATGTATTGGTTTTTGATATGTAAATTAAACCACAGTGATATATCATTTCACATCCACTAGAATGGCTAAAATTTTAAAAATTAACAACTCCAAATGTTGGTGATGATATGAAACAAACAGAACTCTTACATACAACTCTTACATGGCCCAACCACTTTGTAGAACTGTTTGGCACAGTCATATAAAGTGAAATATGCCTCTATCCTATGATACAGCAATTCCACTAATAAGTATTTATCCAAGACAAATGAGAGCATATGTCTACAAACATATTTGTACTAGAATTTTTTTGCTGTTGTTGTTTTTGTTTTTTTGAGACAGAGTCTCACTCTGTTGCCCAGGCTAGAGTGCCATGGCATCAGCCTAGCTCACAGCAACCTCAAACTCCTGGGTTCAAGAGATCCTCCTGCCTCAGCCTCCCAAGTAGCTGGGACTACAAGCATTCGCCAACACACTGGCCTAATTTTTTCCATTTTTAGTAGAGACGGGGTCTTGCTCTTGCTGAAGCTGATCTTGAACTCCTGACCTTAAGCGATCCTCCTGCCTCTGCCTCCCAGAGTGCTAGGATTACAGGCATGAGCCACTGTGCCCAGGCTGTACTAGAATTTTTATTGCCATCTTACTCATAATAGTCAAAAACTGGAAGCATCTCAAATGTTCAAGAGGGGAATGTATCAACAAATTGTGGTATATTCTTAACAACAGAGTGCTGCTCTGCAATAAAAAAGAACGAACTGTTATTATATGCCAACAATGTGAGTAAATCTCCAAAATGTTATTATTTTTTCTTTTTATGTTTTGAGACAGTGTCTCGCTCTGTTGCCCTGAGTAGAATGCAATGGCATCATCACAGCTCACTGCAATTTCAAACTCCTGGGCTCCAGTGATCCTCCTGCCTCAGCTTCCCAAGTAGCTGGGTCTATAGGTACGTACCACCATGCCCGGCTAACTTTTCTATTTTTTTGTAGAGACAGGGTCTTACTCTCTTGCTCAGGCTGGTCTCGAGTTCCTGAGCTCAAGCAATCCTCCTGTCTTAGCCTCCCAGAGTGCTAGGATTACAGGCATGAGGCACTGAGCCTGGCCCTCACTGTAGTTTTGATTTGCATTTTCCTAAAGGCTAACAACGCTGAACATCTTTTCATGTGCTTATTGGCCATTGGTATCATTTTACACTCCCACTAGCTAGCAGTCTATGAATGTTCTAGTGGCTTCACATTTTTGCTAACATTTATTTTTTACTCACAAGTTTCTCCTGAGAAGCGAAAGTTTGTGTTTTTAAGTCTTTTTGATTTTAGCTATTTTCTTGGGTCTGAAATGGCATCTCCTGATTTTAATTTGCATTTCTTTGATGATCAAAGATGTTGAGCACTTAATTGTGTTATTGGCCATTCGTGTATCTTCTTTTGTGAGATCTGTTCAAATGAGCAACTGAATTATTTGCACATTTTAAAACATTATTTTTTTGTTCATTTTTAATGGGCTGTTCATCTTTTTATTGTTGATTTGTAGACGTTTGTTACATATTCTCAATACAAGTCTGTTTTCAGCTATATAGAGTATAAATATCTTTTTCCCAGTCTGTAGGTTGTCTAATCTTTTTCTTAAGATAAGTGTCTGTTGGTAAGCAGAATTAATTTTGATTAAGTCCAATTTATCGGGTTTTTTTCTTTTATTGTTAGTGCATTTTGTATACTGTCCAAGAAATCTTTACCCTGAGGTTGCAAAACTATTTGCCTCTCTTTTCTTCTTAAGCTTTATGATTCTGGGTTTTGTATTTCAAGGTGTACAAGACCACCAACTTTGTTCTTTTTTCAAGATTGGGACTCAATCTTGCCTTTAGCACAATACAAGAACAGTTTCTAAACATATAAACCAACATCATTTATTTTAAGGGAAATAAAAATTAAAACTACAAAAAAATACATCAGATTGGCAAAAATCCAAAAGTTTGATACTACCATGGTGACTATGCTGAAGGAAAACAGGCACTCTCAAACCCTGCAGGTGGGAATGTGGACTGGCACAACCCTAGAAGGGAAGTTTGGCAACATTTGTCACAATTACAAACGCATGTATCTTTGCACCCAGCAATCCTACTCTAGGGATTTATCTAACATATCTACTCACAAACATGCAAAATCACATGTGCAAAAGATTATGTATTGTTTGAAATAGAAAAAGACTTTAAATGAATTATGGCATGTCCATCTAGTGGAATAGGATGCAGCTTTAAAAAACAATGAGAAAGCTCCCTAAATAATGAAATAGAAGGATCTTTGAGATGTATTGTTAAGTTTAAAAAAACAACAAGATGCAGAACAGTACAGTATATCCATTCAAAAAAAAAAAAAAAGGAGGGAAGACAACCACTTATTTGTATTTGTTTGTATATGTTTAATGAGTTACTGGAAAAATACATTAAAAACTAACAAAAGTGGATTATCTGTGGGGGCAAGAATTGAGTTGATGAAGGCAAGAGTGGAAGGAA
>NW_012150174.1:10046709-10048507 GCF_000956105.1 Propithecus coquereli
CTCGGCCTCCCAGAGTGCTAGGATTACAGGCGTGAGCCACCGCGCCCGGCCAAGAGTTTAGTCTTACTGAAATGAATAATTGTGTCTCTTACAGCACCTGAATCAATGAAGAGTTATTTGGGAGCACCTCTCTATTCACATGATTAAGACCAACATCCTTAATGGACCCAACAGGCTGGCTGTCCCTGCTTCACTTTCCAGCCTCCTTTCACGCCACCTCCCAGGCAGAACTGCCACACTGCCCAGGCTCCTTTCAGTATCTCCAATTTACTTCCTTCTCCAACCTCCTGGCTTTTTGCATGTGCCATCCCCTATATGTGGAACTTTCTCATTCCTCTGATCCCTGCTTCCCTTTCCCCCACCCCTACTTCTTCACCTAGTTAACCACTATTCACCCTCTAGGTCTCTCCAAACATTACTTCCTTAGGAAAGTCTTCTCTGACCTCCCAGACTAAAGCTGCCTTTTTATACATTCCAAAGCACTAAGTATTTTTCTTTGATAGCACTTGTCACAGTTGTAAATTACACGTTTGTGTGATTACATGAATGAAACATTATGATTTGAGAAAATGCTATGAAGATAAATTATGTACTTAACTATTGACTCTCAAACTCAGAAACAGATATAATGGACAAAACCTTCACCTGGGGGAGGCTCAAAGAAGGCTTCCTGCTCCTCCTCGATGGGCTCAGTGTCATTGTGGGCTGTCCGTTTGTGCATGGCCAGCGTCGAGATCTGCTTGTATGTCTTCCCACAGTGGTTACAGTTGTATGGTTTGGAGTGAGTGTGGACAACATGATGTTTGTACAAACTGGAATATTCTGTAAACCTTTTGTCACACCCAGGAACTGTACAAACATATGGCTTTTCCCCTAAGAACAGCACCAAAAAAAAAAAAAGTCAGCTTTTACATATGCAGGCATAATCATCCCATACCTCTCCTCCAAGGGGGGAAAAGCCTCTAAAAATAAATAGTTGCCAAATCCCTTCTCATCCTACCACAAGGCAGCACACAGGAGCTACGGTTTTTACTTGGCTCAAGAGCTAGTCTACATCCTTAGTGCCTTTCCTGTGCATCAAGAACACTTTTCCCTTAATCTCAAGAATGAGAAAAGTGAGGACAGAGATATCGCCCAGTTTAACTTTAACTTTGATGAAACTGTAATTTATTGTTTCCTGTAACTAGATAATCCAGATATCATTAATGATACTATAATGACAATAATAAATGCAATTATTACTATACCTAATGTAGCTTATTCTAAGGGTTTTATAAAGATAACAAAAAAGGATTTTCTTAAAAAATCTATTAGACATAGTTGGATATGTCAACATATCTAAAAGGACATACATGCTCCATTTAAGTTAACCTGACTTCTTACATCCAATCAAAAGTTATTAAGTATTCACTAATAGCAAGAAGGCGATACAAAGGGAAGTAAATACTTTAATTCTTGTTCCATGAAATAATCTGAGAATAGTATAGGCAGTACATATATTTTTAGAACTTTTTATTATAGCAAATTTCAAACATACACACAAATATAGAGAAATAAACCTCCATGTACCAATTACCCAGGTTCAATTGTCAATTTATGGCCAATATTGTTTCTTTTATTTACTATATATTCCACCCCCTTTTTTTAAGCCAGTCAAATTTAGCAGTCCGGTTGAATACCTTACCCCTTCTTCTTCTTACCCAGGATTATTCTGAAACACTTTCAGCTAGCATTCCATTTCATTTGTAAATATATCAGACTGTATATCTGATGGATAGATTCTTTTAACAAATGTAAA
>NW_012150174.1:10048557-10051381 GCF_000956105.1 Propithecus coquereli
AAAAAAAGCAATTGCTTAATTGCAGGGGTATTCTCAGTAGTGGCTGTTTCAGAGCTGCTGCAGCAGGAATTTCTCCTGTATAGGGAAGAGGAAGGTTAGATCAAATGACCTCCAGAGGGCTTCTGTATGTGATCATCTAATTCAAGAAAAAGTGTTAGGGCTGATGCTGAATGAAAACTGGTTTAAGTGGATATGTTCAATCTTGCATGCCAGCCAGTGGACAAAGAGCAGTGTGTGAAATCAGTGATGTCAAAGTGAGGAAGGGGATGAACGGGATGGTAGGAAAGCTTTCTATTTTCCAATCCTGTGTGTCAAAACAGGGCGGACTGATCATGAAAAGTAAAGCCCTAAGAGAGATGGCTAAGGAGGCCGTTCTCCATGAAAAAGGTAGGTGTAGGAGGGTAAAGAAGCATGGCATATCCCACTGTGCCTGTTTCCACCAAGTATTAAGACAATCTTAGCTAGAACTTAAAAAATGAAATAAAGCCTGTATTATTTTAGGTTGATGGCATCTAGAAAATAATGACAAGTTTGGCTATCAGAGAACTACCATTACACTGTGCTTTTCCTGGGGGAAATCAAGATACCTATTCTATCGACTCTTTAAAGCTAGGTGAGTGAATTCTCAGGATTCCTGTTAATAATTCTTCTGTTAAGGAGAATCATGGAAATTTTATAGGTTTGCCTATCATGTTTCACATGAATCCAGTAGTACTTTTCAACCCCTCAATCTCACTGCGGTTCTGACCTTCATTACCTCACCCTGGACCTATAGCAACTACACCATTTGGATTCCACAGCATCATGAACATTTTCTGCCTACTAATCTCCCTGCATGTGGTCTCTCGCAGCAGACTACAGAAAAAGCTTTCAGGAATCTGCCACTGCCTACAGGCTGTAAGTCCAGACTTTGTGCCCTGATATTCAAGGCTTTCCTCAATGGGAACCCAGCCTGTCTTTCAAGCCCACGTTAAGATAAATGTTATTTAACCTGTTTGGCTTTTGGTGGATACTTACATGCTGAGTCCCATCCTGGGATATGAGTGTAACTTGTTGACTCAACCCAGACTGGGTTACTGTGGCTACTTGTGTAGACACAACATCGTCCCCTTCTACGCCTGTAACATACGTGATCTGGGACCCTTTAAGAACATCTTCACCTTGACCTGTTTAAAACAAATGAATCATTTATTGGACCAACAACCCCATCTGTTTAGAAAACAGGATATTTTAAGTATTAAAGAAAAAATTATATAAATTAAAATGTGTACATATTATATTCTAAATCATGGAAATGGCTTCCAGGACCTCCTTCTAATTCCTCCACCTCCACTTTTGCAAAGCCAAACCACATCAAAGCAGACCAAACCAAATCTTTCCACATCAAATTTACGTGTTCTAATTTTGCTGGCCCTCTTTTATTCTCTTGCTTGGAGTAATGACGTGATACTGTGCACGTGTGTTGGGGGCAGGGAGGAGAGAAACTGTACAGAAACACTGACTGCCAAGTAACCCTTCAAATATGGCAAGTATGCACTAAGTTCTTTCGTTCACTTAAGGAGCCGTTAAAAGTGATAAGACAATCTTCAAAAACATTAACCATAAAGCCAGAATGGTTTGTAAACACAACCTACTGATACTAACTTACTTAGCCTTTAACACAAGTGATTGATTACAAGTCATCAGCACACAATGACATCATTGTGTAAAGACACTGTAATGGCACATTATCTGAGGTAAGGTTAATCATTTAATAAGTGACAGAACAAGGAACCCCTATCCACGTCTTTATTTCATAAAGAACCAGCAAGTAAACAGCAATTTCAAGCACCCATCATTGCAATCCTTGGCAACCAGGAAGATCCCTGATCCCTTTCTTTTTCCATCACTTTCCACCTCTCATGAAGCCAGAAAGAGAGCAAAAAAAATTTTCCCCTTCAAAGAAGGACTTAATATGCTAACCTAAGAATACTTCTCACAGTCAGTGGTTGGTGCCTGCACTCATATGGCTATAGTCATCACGGTGTAATTTCCATGACAGTCATTACTTCATTTCCTTTTTTGCTGTTCCACAGTGATTTATACACCATTATTCCAATGGGTTACAAAACCCAGAGGATCATGTGAGAGAAAAGGAACACAAATCCATCTCCACTGTTGGAAAAGCAATCTTAGTTTCGGATTTTTTTGTAAACAAAATGTACAGTATCATATTATAGAGTATTTTCTAAAATATAAGAACTTCTGATAATCTGATAATATCAACATTCAAGGAAAAGACTGAGGAAGCTTGAAAAAGGTAGAGTCTTACAAACTAAGTTTGCTTTCTAACTGAAAGAATTCAGCAGTTACTGCAGTATCTTTTTATTTACCTCCTTTCTCTTCGCAATTTTCAAGTATGCAGTGTATTTTTATTAAGTACAGTCAAGTGCTATACAGTAGTTCTCCAGAACTTATTCCTCCTAACTGAAACTTTGTACTCTTTGACCAATATCTCCACAGTTGATTTAATATCTAACCATGCACAGTCAACAATGTTTTGGCTAGAAAATAAAATAGCTCAGGAATGATGGAATTGTTATTTTCATACATCACCTGACAAATACCTGAAAAGACAAATGAAGACTACGAGGGATCATTTGAGCAGATGATCTGTTCTTTCCCTGATTCTCCAACCAACTTTCCCACCTAAATGTTTTTCAGTACTTTAATATCAGTTATTAAAAATGAGAAAAGATGTCTTCTTTTAATTTTCAAATTTACTTCATTTAGGAGGTACTCCATGTAACAAATGGTAAGACAACCTATGCTTGGCTTTGTGTTT
>NW_012150174.1:10054112-10056061 GCF_000956105.1 Propithecus coquereli
ACCACCCACGAACAGTAAAATCTCATACTAATGTAACATAATATAAGTCTTTTTTTTGAGACAAATTCTTGATCTGTCACCTGGGCTAGAGTGCCATGGCGTCAGCTTACATCACAGCAACCTCAAACTCCTGGGCTTAAGTGATCCTCCTCCTTCAGCCTCCCGAGTAACTGGGACTACAGGCACGCACCACCATGCCTGGTTTATTTTTGCTTTTCTTTTTTTTTAAGTAGAGAGGGGTCTCGCTCTTGCTGAGACTGGTCTTGAACTCCTGACCTCAAGTGATCCTCCTGCCTCCGCCTCCCAGAGTGCTAGGATTACAGGCGTGAGCCACCACACCCGGCCAATGTAAGTCTGAGACATAAAGTAATTGGAGGTTGTTTCCTGTCCTCTGCCCAGTTCCAATTCTCAAAGCAGGCAGGTTAAAGTTCTTATCTTGTTGAATGGTTGTGGGGGAGATGTGGAGAGGGCAAAAGAAATGGCAGTCAGTTTCAACTTGGAAAATCAGTCCAATTGATATTTAGACTAGAGCAGAAACTGCCACTAGGTGGCACCAAACCACAGCCAAGAAGTAAATGGATTTGGATTGAGCTTTTTTTTTTTTGAGAGTCTTGCTCTGTTGCCTGGGCTAGAGTGTAGTAGCATCATCACAGCTCACTTCATTGCAATCTCAAACTCCAGGGCTCAAACGACCCTCCTACCTCAGCCTCCCTTTTGAGTAGCTGGGACTAAAGGTGCACATCACCAAGCCTGGCTAATTTTTCTATTTTTTTGTAGAGACAGGGTCTCCCCATGTTGCTCAGGCTGGTCTTGAACTCCTGAGCTCAAGCAATCCTCCCACCTTGGCCTCCCAAAGTGCTAGGATTACAGGTGTGAGCCAACACACCCCGCCTCATATAGTTTAAATGGATGAATTATAAAGTATGTGAATTATATCTCAATAAAGCTGTTTACCAAAAGAGAATATATCCATAGACTCCTAATCCCCCCACCCTATAGGCTCCAAAAAGTCAAGATTAACAACCACCCTTACCATGCATGACAGTACAACACCCAAGGCCTCTGACTACTTCTCTGACCTCACCTTGTACAAATCTTCTACACGTACTCTATGCTCTCATGTTATATGGAACCACCACCAGTATCATCCTTTTACATACCTTTGTGCCCCTACCCAAGACATTTCCCCTGCGAGAAATATCCTTCCCTCTACCTGGCAAACTTCAGGATTCAGTCTATAGGTCAAATTTGCCCTAGAAAGCGTTCCTAGAATGGTTCTCCCATTCCCACAGAAATGATTGTTTCCCTCTCTGCTTTCACAGCATATTGTTCGTGCAATGGGATACAACTGCAGCAACTCTATGTCTACTATCTTTCCTCAAGTAGACTGCCCCTGACAACGTCTTACCTGTCTCTCTGATGCCTGGCAGGAGAACACACAATAGACGCTCAATAACTGTTTGTTGAATACATGAATATATGAATGCTAAGGTGAACTTTTTAAATTTGCTTATTAGTCTCTTTTCACTATGCCAGCTGGTAGAAGGAGGGAAGAGATTAATGGAAATGGTTTCCGGAAGAGGCAGGAATTAAACTGAGCCTTGAAAGATAAAAGACCAAGAGATCAGAGACTGTTACCTGTGTGTATCCTCACGTGGTTTTTATAATTGGTTGCACTGGCAAATGCCCTCCCACATCCTGGCTCTGTGCAGTAATAAGGTCTTTCTCCCGTGTGTGTCCTAACATGCACTTTTCTGATATTTGATGTTGTAAAGGACCGACCACAGCCTTCGAAGGGACACTTAAAGGGCCTTTCTCCTGAAAATACAAAGGGTAACAAATTAAATGTTGCAAAAATATAAAGAAAATTGAAATGTCTTATCCTTTAATACTGCCTGAGATCATGCTCAAGACTCTAGCCTTCTTGTGTTGAGCTTCCCCTGCAGGCA
>NW_012150174.1:10057536-10080520 GCF_000956105.1 Propithecus coquereli
GAACTCCTGAGCTCAAATGATCCGCCCATCTTGGCCTCCCAGAGTGCTAGGATTACAGACGTGAGCCACTGCACCTGGCCTAAAGGTTAAACCTTAATGGCTAGAAGTATTTAGAAGTACAGAAATTATAGGATTCGGTGACATAATTATCACATCATGTTTAAAACACCTGTTTTATCTTATGCTTTATTATTTTGTCAACAGCTTATAATGAAATCTCTTATCAACAGTTTCTGAATTTTTTCCAGCTCTGATTAAAAGCAAATAATTACCTTTAAAATACTAATTCCACAAGCAATCAAGTATAAGGAGAAGAGGGGAAGGAAAAGCAGATAAGAATAAAGTACCATGTAGGAAAAGGAGATAAGGAAATGTAAAGCGGAGGAGAAATGATCACAAGGAAATAAGTCTTTACTTCTGTGAGGCTGTTAGGGGTTCAGACACTTTCTTTAGCAGTAGCTTAATGTAGGAGAAGCAATACTAAACTGAGAAAGAATTGGGTGCCTTAGGTTCTGTCTCAGTTTGGCTATTAATTAGCTGTGAATCCAAGGAAATAAATTTGTTGCTCAGACAATTCCTGGAAACTGAAAGGGCTGGTGGTCGAGGGCTACTGTTAGTCTTTTTTGAGACAGGGACCCTTTTGAGAATCTAACAGAGTTAGGGCCCTCATCCTGGAAAGAAGCAGACATGCACAAACAGCAAATTGCATGGCATTTCAGGAGTTTAAGAGAAGCCCTTGATGCTGATTCCCTGAAATTCTAGAGACTCCTTCCCCAAATTCCCGCCCTGCAGGTTAAGAATTCCTGGCCTAGATAAGACATTCTGTTCACACTAGTACCTGTATGAGTTCTGATATGTTTCTGTAGATCTCCTGAAGTTTTGAAAGATTTAGTACAATTATCTTCTGAACATCGATATGGCTTTTCTCCCGTATGAGTTCTGACATGACTTTTTAATCCATAACCTTTAAGAAAAATTTAAAAGAAATTTAATTATACAATACTCCTCTCTAAACATGCACTTTGAGATCAAGCTATTGAAAAATATACTAAATGCGAAGGATAAAATACTAGGGAAATACAACAGAATAACTATTTAAAATGTAAGAGCATGGACAGCTCAGGACTGTGACACTGAAAATTCAATAGTTTCGTCTCTGTCTGGAAGAGTTGTGTGTTTCTTTTTTTAAAGTGCCCCAATTTTACTAGCTGTTGTTTGCGACTCATATGCCAAAAGCTTGAAGTGGAATCAAGACATGGAATAAGGAATAGAAGTCAGGAGGCCTGGAACCAGTCCTGGCCCCACTGAATGTGTCCCAGGAGAGGCCCCACCCACTGCTAAATTCCAGTTCTCCATGGTTCCCTGAGATCTGTCCTAATGTTAAACTCTATGTCAGCTTTTAAAGTTTGGCTTTTATTTTCCTGCTAAAAGAAACAGGGTATGGAATCAAAAGTATTGAACACACAAGGCAGAGACAAGTCTGTGGAGAAAAATGAGAACAGAGAGAGGGGTGTAGAGCAAGCAGGACCAGAGGCTGCTAAGAGAGAGACTGAAAAACTGATCAGGTGCTTCTGCAGATTCACAGAAAGGCTAGGGGTCAGTTCCTGCCCTGGCCCATCTCTGCTTGACCCCTAATCAGAACAAAGAAACAAAGAAAATTTACGTTTTTACCTGTTGCAAATGCTTTCCCACAGCCTTGGTGCTCACACTGATAAGGCCGGTCTCCTGTGTGTGACCTCTCATGGACCTGTTATTAAAACGCAGGCGTGATTCTATTTCCTTTATGTATATCTCAGGTAGATGATCTCAACATAGACCTATGTTTTTCCCTCACTCCTGGCCTCAAGTGATCCTCCCATCTCAGTGGTCCAAATATTTGAAAGACTATTCAAATATATAGAGTATCTATCATGTACCAGGCAATATGCTAGACATTAGGAATACAGAGATGAAAAAACACAGTCCAAGCCCTCAAAAAATTGACAGTTTCTAAAGTTTGCATAGGCTTTTATGTGTCTGTATATAAGTGTCAGTATTTTGATAAGTGGGACAAAACAGTAGTGTTTGAATGATGCAGGTATATCACATTAGTATTTAATGTCCTAGGTATTCCCATAACCAGATACAGCATTTCTTTTATATATACCTTAAGATGATGAGCTGTTGTATATAATTTTCCACATCCATCATATTCACATCGAAATGCTTTCTCTCCACTCTGCTGAGATTTAGCAGTCACTCTTGTTGCATGTCCTTGTAAGACAATCTAGATAAACAAAAAGTATGATTTAAATTATTTATACAGAAATAAAATAGATGAAATTACTATTTTCAGAAGAAAAAAGATAAAACTGTAATGTGGGTTTCCAGACTCAGGTCATCACTTTACTAAGATTCTATCACTGTGAGTCAGGTTAATTCTATTTCATAGTTGAAGTCAGCAGCTCTAGAAGTATAGTAGTCAAAAGGAGAGCTACAAGAACACACAGCTGGAGCTCACAAATCTATTCCTATTCTAGAAAATCAACCCAAGTAGCACCTTCATTATATGCAGGCATTCCTTGACATACTCAAGGGATAATTCTATATGTTTTTTAGGACATGTGTCCTAAAAACAATGTCAAAAGCATTTTCTACTTCAAAAGCAATCAAAAAGAGGGAATTAGGTCATTTAAGTCACCTGTAGGAAACATTACATTCCATATGATCTTAGTCTGTATTTATATTGACCAGAAGGTAATTTTTCTGGGATGGAGCCACAATACTTCTAACAATGGTACTGATTTTAAAGGCTTTTTAGAGATGACCACCTATTTTAGAAATTAGATACCATAAAAAGTGAAGAATGACTTTCTGCTTTGTGGGCCATACGGTGACAGTGTTGCAACCTCCTATCTCCACAGATTGTCACACATGGCTCAAAAATGACTCTGCCAGAGCCTTTTTTATATTATAAAAATTTCGAAATAACAGAAAAAAGATCATCATGACTGAGAAGATACTACAGGTATTACAGGCTGAAAGTAAAATCTTAAAATAAAAGGCATAACGAAAATTAAGCAGATGACCCTGATGGCTTTTTTCCAAAGAGCTATTAGAATCTCTCTGGTTTCTGTTAAAGAGAAATATCTTATTTCCGTAAGAGATTCTGTCACATCTCACCATTTGCAGATCAACATGAAGTTGTTGGTAAATAAAAATTTCATGAACATACTTTTAATTGCCTCATGCTTTTTGTCCCCATCCTTAAGGAAGTAAATATGCTTTACAGAATTTCTGGTATGAGAACTTATCAACAAAAAATTCTTCATTTATATTACTAAATATTTAGGCTCCGAAATACTCTAGGCTCTGGCTATAGTACAGTGGGGTCATCATAGCTCACTGCAATCTCAAACTCTTGGGCTCAAATGATCCTCCTACCTTAGCCTCCTGAGTAGCTGGGACACTGCGCCTGGCTAATTTTTCTACCTTTTGTTGAGATGGGGTCTTGCTCTTGCTCAGGCTGGTCTTGAACTCCTGACCTCAACTGATCCTCCTGCCTGGGCCTCCCAGGGTGCTAGGATTATAAGCATGAAGCCACTGTGCCCAGCCTTCATTATTTACAGTAGAGCTGATTCTCAATTGCACAGGTAATATTTGGCCTATATCATTGGCCTGACACTTGAACCAACTGTCTCATTTTAAGTATATTTATATTTCCTTCTTTCCCTATTAGTCTAACAGCTCTGTGAAGTCAAGGACTATGTCTTACATACCTTTGGAACTGACAGTACTAGGTTCACATGGAAAATATCACAGGATTTATAAAAGAATTCATACTACTAAAATATATGAACAGAATTAAAAGGAATTAAGTCTTTTCAGGGTGTTTAAAAAGTTCTAAGATTAAGATTGTAATGATGATTGCTTAACTTTTCGAATTTACTAAAAACCACTGAGCTGCACACACTTTAAATGGGTGAATTTTATAGTATGTGAAATATATCTTAATAAAACTAAGAGAAAATAAAAGATAATTAGAAAAGAAAGTTTATTTCTCAAGAAAAAAGAAGAGCCTCTGAATCCTTTAAAAATTAGCTATTATTTAAAAAATTTCACTATTGTTTATGTATTTAAACAATAATACTGGTACACTGGAGGAATCTGAATACCATACTTAAAAATAAAGAGAAAAAGTTCAAGTGAGCTAGAATTCCATCATCCAGAGAAAACTATTGTTAACATCTTGGTGTATTTCCTTGCAGTATTTTTTTTTTCCTTTTTTGAGACAGCCCCGCTCTATCACCCTGGGTAGAGTGCAATGGCATCATCATGGCTCACTGCAACCTCAAACTCCTGGGCTCAAGCCATCCTCCCTCCACAGCCTCCCAGAGTGCTAGGATTACAGGCACAAGCCACTGTGCCCAGCAGAACTGCTTATTTGTAAGTCAGCTGAAGTCACTAGCATTCAGCATGCTATGAGAATTATTGGTAAGGACTGTGTGCAACAGAACTATTTCCACTAATAACTAATTACCCAAAACAGACCAGTCTTAAAGGCATTCTCACAAAGTACAGTAGGATAAGTACCTGAAGCAACAATCAACTAGCAAAAGGAACCTCTTGAAAGAAAACTACCAAAATAGTAATGCCCTACAGCATGCAGTAGATGGTAGTTGCAAAATTCTCCAAAAGGCCAAGGGAGACATATTAAAAAAGCCACTTTGGCTTTTATCTTAATGCATATAATGTTTGAGTGTGATGGGATTCCCTTCCCTTTTACAGGAAATGTTTCCTTGTAAAGTCCTTTATCTCCCAATCTGGGTTAACATTTACCTTCTCAATTCTCAAATAAATGTTTTATTCTATTTGGAACCTGCTTTGTGTCTACTACCTTCTTCTTACCCTATTTCTAATTTAATCACCCTTTCCACCTACCCGCAAGACCATAACCCCCTACCAGTCACTATCATGATAGATAATCTAATATAATAAATACTTAACAAATGATTGGTTACACACCTACTTCATACAACGATAAATAAAATATGGTCCCTGATTTAGTAAGTCTCTCATTTTAGCTAGTAAAACTGTCCTATTAATGAAGGATTACAACAGAATATAATAATTGCTATCATAGTAGTCCATGAAAAAAGTTCTAATGGAGCAAAATGCAAAAGTGGGGAGAGCTGTAGGTTAGGGCAAACTGTCTAAGGGTGAAATTTGAAGGCTGAAGAAAAGTGGTGGCCTCGCATGGTCATGCGCACCTGTAATCCTAGCACTTTGGGAAGCCGAGGTAGGAGGATTGCTTGAGGCCAGGAGTTCGAGATCAGCCTGAGCAAGAGTGAGATCCCATCTCTACAAAAAATAGGACAATTAGCCAGAGGTGGTGGTGCACACCTGTAGTCTCTCTACTCAGGAGGCTGAAGCAGGAGGATCACTTGAGTCCAGAAATTTGAGGTTTCAGTGAGCTATGATGATGCCGCTGCACTCTACTCTAGCCCAGACAACAAAGGTAGACTCTGTCTCAAAAAAAAAAAAAGAAAAGAAAGAAAGAAAAGAAAAGGTGTGGGGAGAGCTATCCATGCAGGGAGAATATTATGGATAAAAGGTCAAAGGTTTGGAAGTGTGTTTGGAAGAAGAAGAAACTTAGTATGACAGTATTACGTCTACATAGTAGAACGAATAACATGAAAATGAAAGGGAAGTTTAGGAACATGCCTGAGAAGAGCTTTAGATACCACTGTGAATCGTGAGCCTAGATGATGAAAGCACAATGAAGATACTGAAAATTTTAAAATAAGGGACCAGTCAAGATTAGCTCTCTGTTTTAGGAATACAACTCTGGGAGTAGTGGGAACAGACTGACAAGACGAAACAGGCAGGAAGACCAGAAGTCTGTATAGTAAATATTGCAGGAAAGAAGTGATGAAAACAAGTCTAGGACAATGACTATGGAATAAAAAGTAATAGATGATTCTACAGATATTTTAGGGGCAAAAATGAACAGAATCCAAAATTCAAAACCTAAATTAATAGGCTAAAGCCATACAGGGACTTCGGGGTTATGCAGTGTCATATATATGCAGTCTTTGTCAAAGAAACAACAACCTGATACATTAACACAAAGGGAAAAGTCTCAAGGGCAATTTAGAAGAAAACACCAGTGAAATACCAATCAGTTTCAAAAACCATGTACAGAGGCCGGGCGCGGTGGCTCACGCCTGTAATCCTAGCACTCTGGGAGGCCGAGGAGGGCGGATCGTTTGAGCTCAGGAGTTCGAAACCAGCCTGAGCAAGAGCGAGACCCCGTCTCTACCAAAAATAGAAAGAGATTAATTGGACAGCTAAAAACATATATAGAAAAAATTAGCCGGGCATGGTGGCACATGCCTGTAGTCCCAGCTACTCGGGAGGCTGAGGCAGTAGGATCGCTTGAGCCCAGGAGTCTGAGGTTGCTGTGAGCTAGGCTGACGCCACTGCACTCTAGCCTGGGCAACACAGTGAGACTCTGTCTCCAAAAAAAAAAAAAAAAAAACATGCATAGAAAATGACTTCATTGGTATTTATGCTTAATGTAAGTCCTTAGAATTAAGCGATAATATTAGCTCTGCCATAAATTCACCATGTAACATTGTGGAAGTCACACAAAGCCTGTTTGCCTGTCTTTAAAAAAGAACATATTATACTAAATCAGTGGTGTTTATTCCCTATCTCTTAAGAAAAAATTCCACTTACTATAATGGCCTAATATACCTGGCAAATATAACTTTTATAATTTGCTATATATAAATTTGTGTATTATGATGTAAATAATTTATACTTTTGGGAGAAGATAAAATGTAAACAACTTGAAGAATTTTTAAAATTATGTTCTCTTTGAAGAAAGGAACTAATCATAGAAGTGTAGTACCAGAGGAACTTTTAAGGAACCATGGGACATATCAACATTGCCAGGATGATTTAAAAGAAAAACAAAAGCAGATTTCTAACAATGATTATCATCAGGCAGTGAATACTTCACTTTTTATTTTTATTAATCTATACCATTCAGATTTTATAAACGTATACACAAGCACCTTTATTTTTAAAAACATACATAATAGCTACATGTATAGTAAGATTATAGGTCATTTTTAGTTTTCTTCTCGGTACTTCTCTGAATTAGAAAAGACTATTAAAATAATATTTTTAAAAATCCTTTGTCCCTGATTAATAATCACTTATCTAATTAACACCTTTCTTTTATTTATTATATTTTTATTCTTTTTTAGAGACACGGTCTCACTCTGTCACCTAGGCTGCAGTGCAGTGGCACAATCATAGCTCACTGCAGCCACGAACTCCTGGGCTCAAGTGATCCTCCTGCCTCAGCCTGCCAAAGTGCTGGGATTACAGGCATGAGCCACCATGCCCAGCAACACCTTTCTTTCAGAGATGAAAAAAAGAGACTTAGAAAAGCAAGGTTCACTTGGCTAAAGATCGAACAGCTAGATAAAAGTACAGAAAATGAACATAAAATGTGATCTACATTGAAACTGCCTATACTAAACAGGTTTCATGATAACTGTCTAACCCATGTTCTGGGAGAATCAGCCAACCCTATCCATAAACCCTAATGAACAGAAAAGATGGTACATTTACAGGGTGGCCAGTCATCCATCTCTGCCTTATGCTGCCTTGCTTAAAAAGTCAAGCTGAGTCTATAAATTCTCTTCCTCTGGAATCTGACCTAAGAAATAAAGGGAATCCTGAGTTGGTCATGGGTAGTGAACATGAGAAAGCGCAGTTGTAATGAGCCATTTGAAAATCAGTGAAGATACAGAGGAAAGCTACATGCAAAGAAAAGAAGGAAGCAGAGATGCCTGGGAAGGGATGCACTGTGGGAGCAGAGGATGGAGCTGGGAGGGAGAAGAAAAAGGAGTGAGATGAGCCTCTATTCACATGATTCTAGTTCCTGGGAGGCCTAGTTGTTCAGTAGTTCCTGTTCTTGGCTTCCTGTAAGCTCTGTTGGATCCTTACAATACATCTCTTTTTTTCTCGAGCTAGTTTAACTGGCTTTCTGTGCTTTCCAACTATTAGAGCTCTAATTAAAGCACTGCCAAACCAAAGAACTTTGATCTCCAATGTACATAAAATTAGTTGTGAGTAAAGTTAAGTCTTGGAAAACTATGAAAAAAGGCCTGGTATTCTAACACAACATGTAAAGCATCAACAATTTAACATCTATATAATGCTTACAAATTTACAAATTGTTATTTCCATGTATTACCTAAAATATTAATTAAATGAAAATCTCATTTGGTTTTCACAATCTCATGAGATCAGTAGGGCAAAGATTATTATAATTCTCATTTAACAGATAAGAAATCTCAAATCCAGAGAAGTTAAGTAACTGGTCCAAAGTCACACAACTACTACATAGCAGAGCAGAAACTCAACCTGGATCTTTTGATTATAAATTATGTACTATTTGAATAGGATGTTAAGTTTTCTACTTAACTGAGGCTGGTATAGCATGAGGACAAAGACAATAGTCATAGCCTCCCTCAAACACACCTCCCAACCATCCTTACTTTTTTTTTTTTTTTTTTTTTTTTTCCCAAGACAGAGTCTCACTGTGTTGCCCAGGCTAGAGTGCCGTGGCGTCATCCTAGCTCACAGCAACCTCAAACTCCTGGGCTCAAGCGATCCTCCTGCCTCAGCCTCCCGAGTAGCTGGGATTACAGGCATGTGCCACCATGCCCGGCTAATTTTTTCTATATATTTTTAGTTGCCCGATTAATTTCTTTCTATTTTTAGTAGAGACGGGGTCTCGCTCTTGCTCAGGCTGGTTTCAAACCCCTGAGCTCAAACAATCCGCCCGCCTTGGCCTTCCAGAGAGCTAGGATTACAGGCGTGAGCCACCGCGCCTGGCCCATCCTTACAGTTCTTACAACTGAACACATAAGTGCTCTTAAAGAGATTATTTTAGATCAGGGTTTTCAAATTCAGCACTATTGACATTTTGAGCAGGATAACTCTTTGTTGTGGGGGGCAGTCCTATACCTTGTGGGACAAGTACCCATTAGATGCGAGTAGTATTCCCCCAATTATGACAACCAAAATTGTCTCTAGACGCTGCCAAATGTCCCAAAACTGCCTCCACATGAGAACCACTATGTTAGATAATCTAGGCCTTTCTTGTCCTGTGAAATTTGCTTTCATGTCAGAGATCAGCTTAGTGGCACAACTAGCATGTTCATGTTACATATGAAAGAAAAAATCTCTACAATGTAAACATCACAATGAAAACAATCTAGAGCTTTGAAATAAGACTATTTACAAAAAAATCTATTGCATTAGGCTATCAATCTCTTTAAAGTTCATCTTTTGGTATATTCTGGCTTTTTAAAATACTATGTACTAGGCCCTCAGCCTCAAATATGGTACTCAACTGTTTTAGAGAATAACAAAGTCAGGAAGTTCTGGTCTAGCATGAATGAAGAGAAAAATATGAATCACAAATGAAAGCCATATACATATATGTAATTAAAAATTTTCTAGTAATCACATTGAAAAAGCAAAAACAAACGGGTGAAATTAATTTTAGTAATTATGTCACCTAACCCAAGATGTCTGAAGTATCATTTCAGCATGTAAGAAATATAAGAAATTACTGATGAGATATTTTTACATTCTTTTTTCATACTAAGTCTTCAAAATACACTTACAGCACATCTCAATTTGAACTAGCCACATTTCAAGTGCTCAATAGCTACATGTGGCTAGTGGCTACCACATTGGACAGCACAGATCTAGTCTGTAAGGAAAAGGTACAAAGGGCAAAGGAGAAAAAGCTACAGTAAAAAAAAAAAAACCAATCCTATTCAACAGTCTTCTATTTCTTTGTCTATTGGTAGCAATATCAAACGGTTATATGTCTGCAGACAAAGAGTAATGGGGCTTTTTATGACATTTTGCCTCAGTTCTGAATTCCTAGCTATGTTTCTGGGTTTAGAAATTACTGATTGATGTGAATAAGCTTTTATGACAACAGTATATTATAACATTATGGAGCCCAATGGTAAATTCACCCATTTTTTTGGGTAAGATTCACTTTGTATATTAGTTTATTACAATTGCCTTGCTTTAAAATACTTTATTATTTTAAAATTTGTTAGTTGCTAATAGGGGAATTATGCTACTTGAAGCCACTGACCTATATCTCTTGCATATATTTAGACCAGATTTGCATTTTAGTAAAGTTTTACTTACATTGATTTGATATAGCATAGTATAAAAAATTCAAGTCTCATTTTATTTGTAAAATGTGAATATGAATTCAAAGACTTGAAAATTTTGCTAAGAATCACATACGTTTCAAAGCTGATGGGCTTAGTGAACTATAAACTCTGTTTATATTATTGCCACTTTGTGGCACCACTTCAGCTGGTAAACAAAAATATTGGCTATTCAGAAATATTCAAAAAATTCTGAAAATATTCAAAATTTTTGAAAATATTAAAAAAGGAAATATTGGCTATTCAGCAATGTTTAGGAGCATCAAACTTCTACCAGTGATTTCAGTGATTCCTGTTCTTTTATCATTTACTATTATTATAAATGTAAAATCTTTCTTGATAACTCCTAATAGTATCATCAGTCATTAAGCGGTGATGCTAATGGCTCAAGTGAAAAAGATGTGGCCCCGAAGTAGTAACTGTAGGAGTTAAATATGACAAAACTCTCTGAAGAATGCAAAATAAAAAGCTTCTAGGAAGAAGCAGTCAGCAAAATGTCAGAGATAACTGCTGAGAAAATAAAGAGCAGCATTAAAGCAAGAATATACTACAATGATTATATAAACTCTAAGAATACCTCCCAATACAAACAGACCCCTCTCTACAAACACAGAAACACCAATTCAAAGCAGCCTTGAGTAATGCAAGTTTTGAATTGTAAGAGATATCCAAGAATGCATCTGTGACCACTTTGAACTTACTACAAAACTTTTAGAAGCACTGGTGCTCTAGGCTGATACTTAGGTAAGGGGTAGCCAATGACTGGACCAAGGGTGAACATTTGAATCATGGGAAGCCAACCCACAGGCCATCTGCAGATCAGGAAGCAGTCTGGCACAAAAAGTACAAATAAGTTTTGCCCAATAGGAACAATGATAATTACCTAGGCTGGACTTTCCCTCTAGAATTTGAAAAGGAAAATATGGAGGCAATCAGTTGGAAGTAGGAGAAACTAGAAGATACAAAAAGTAAAGTAGCAAGGGTTAGTCCCAGTAATGATGGAGTTGAAGACAAAGGATCCACAAACTGCCATGGGTGGGGTTAGTCAGACTGCCTGGTCTCCAAAACTGCCTTGAATTCCAGAATACAAGTGCCACTCGGATTTCTGTGATATTTCTATTTCTTTAGTGCCACTCTGCATCCACTAATGAACCTTAGGACTTGTAGTACTTTGAGAAAGCTACTGCCTAACACATACACTGTTTTTCTGAATTGGTATGATTTTCCTAGAGAGGTAGTGAGTTCCCTATTCTTGCTTTCATCTATAGAAGGGCCTAGAAATGCTAAGAAAGATCCTTACATAAAGTAGCTTTACATACCTGCATTTTTTTCTCTTGTTCATTTTCTCCAATCATTCCAGTACCTGTTACACTTTCACTTCCATCAATGGATACCTACAGGAATAAAATAAACCTCAAAAATGTTTTATTTTTCTTTTTTCTTGAGACAGAGTCTTGCCGTGTAATCCCAACTAGAGTGCAATGGTGTCATCACAGCTCACTGCAACCTCAGATTCCTCGACTCGAGTGATCCTTCTGCCTCAGCCTCCCAAGTAGCTGGGACTATAGGCACATACCACCACTCCTGGCTAATTTTTGTATTTTTTTGTAGAGATGGGATCTTGCTTGCTGCTCAGGCTGGTCTTGAACTCTGACCTCAAGCAATCGTCCAGCCTTGGCCCCCTCAAAGTGCTAGGACTACAGGCGTGACCCACCACGCCTGGCCTTTTTCACGTTTTCTAATCACTAATTTCTACTTCTTAATTCATAAGCAGTTCCCTCTATACTTTATTATTTCTTTTATGGCACTCATCCTTGTATCTTTTTGTGAATTACCTGCCATCCATTTCTTTCTTTCTTTCTTTTTTTTTTTTTGAGACAGGGTCTTGCTCTGTCACCCTGGGTAGTAGAGTGCACTGGCATCATCATAGCTTACTGCAACCTCAGACTCCTGGGCTCAAGTGATCCTCCTGCCTCAGCCTCCAAGTAACTGGGACTATAGGTACACAGCATCACGCCCAGCTAATTTTTTCTATTTTTGGTAGAGACAGGGTCTTGCTCTTGCTCAGGCTGGTCTTGAAATCTTGACCTCAAGTGATCCTCCTACCTTGGCCTCAAGTGCTAGGATTACAGGTGTGAGCTACCGCGCCCGGCCAATTTCTTTTCTATAAACCCTTACCCCATTCTCTTATTTTTCTTCCAATACTTCTTTCTAAACTTCACTTCTTTTAAGATAAGTGCTGATGTCTTTGAAGCTGACTGATTTTGACTTTGAATTGGTGGTTCCTTGATGAAGCATGCTTTTTTGTTTTCTTTTCTTTTCATGAAAAATACAGAACTAGTATCTGGGATGTTCTTGACATTGTAAAATAAATGCTGTACCTTTGCTGCATATTGTTCCAAAGCACTGATGGTGTCGGGGTCAATTGCGGCATCCCCAGTGTGCAGACCTGCCACTGTGCCATCAGCCTGAATTGCCAAGATGGTGTCAGACTGTGGGACTTGCACTGCATGATGGATATAAGCAGTGGTGCCATCTTCCAACTGAACCGCCTGTAATGCGCTCTGGTCATAACTATCTGAGGGAGTGGAAGAGAATGGCATTAAATCAAAGGTAAAGTCTGATAAACATTTACATACTGAGAGGAAGAAGGAAATGAACTTCTACTGAGTAGTTACTATGAGCACTGGACCATGTGCTTTATATGTGATATTTCATTTAATCCTCATAATAATTCTGCAAGGCCAGTATATTCATCACTCCCATTGTACCAATGGGAAACTGAGATTTGGGTAAGTAAAGTCACTTTCCTTAGGAACCAGGAAATTAAAAAATACTAACAATTAACAGTAAAAATTAGTATGTAGAGAAATCAGGATTTGAACTCATGTCAGCATGACTCCAAAGTCCACGGTATTTTTATTATAATGCTATGTATACCAAGATATATATAGCATTGCAAAATAACAAATCTAGCCAATTACAATGAACCTGTGATTAACTGCCATTGCTAAAGAAAAAAGTTGAGTTTACTTTTTCTTAACTTTAATTAAACAAATTTATTTACAAATTTAAGTACTCTAAATTTTAAAAAGATTTTCTCCTTTGGTTTCACAACTAAACATGATAGTCTCTCTAAAACATGATAGTCATTCTATAATAAAATATTTTATAAAGTACTAACAACTAACATTTATTGAGAATTTATGATGTGACAAGCACTGTTTTAAGTGATTTACATGTTTGCCCATTCTGTCGTCAAAACAATCCTACAATGTGGATACTCATCCTCATTCTATAGATGATAAAACTAAAGCACAGGGAAGTTAAGCAATTGCATAATGTCACACAGCTAAAAAACAGCAGCTTTGAACCCAGATTTGAATCCAGACAGTCTGGCTGCAAAGCTGTGCTCGTCATTCCTACACATTCTACCTCAAACCCCTGGTCCTCCCTATACAAAGTTAATAAACATTAACATTTTGCCATATTTGCTTCCAGTATTTTTAAAATTTTTATTTAATTCTAATTAAAGACAAACACAACAAGCAAAGGACCTTGCTTAAAAAATTATATTTAAGAGGAAGAAATAAAATCAACAATTTAACTTTCAAATATTTTAAAAGTAGCCTCTATTTGAAGTCTTCCAGGGGTAAGGGGTATGCTGTTCCAACCTGTTACTGGACAGCTCAAATTATTAGAAAGTTTTTCTTTAAACTGTGCCCAAATCTGCTGCCTTGTACTTCAATGACCAAACACAATTCTTCTTTCCCATGACAACATTTCAGCAGCTAAACACCAGTCTTTTTTCCCTCACACTCCCACTTCTCCCTTATTTTATTCATATTTTCAAAGTTATTTTACCTTTGGAGGTATGGTGAATAAACGCTGTGGTTCCATCTTCTAACTGCACTGCTTGACCATCCTCTAGACGTAAACTGTCCCCTGCTCAAGAACAATGCTTACATTTAGATCCCATGTCGTCCAGTGTGTTCTATTTAACTCACTTAGGAACAATGGGGTCAATAAAACATTAACACAATGTGATTACCTACGCTTGCTTTAAGAATCTTTTGAACATTTAAGTAATTTCAGTAAACTTCTCTGAGTGTTTAAAGGTAAAAAGAATATTTGTTTTAGGAATACATACTAGGAGATGAAGAGAGCTGAAGGAAGGGGAAAAGAGAAGAAAATGAAAGACATATAGGATTCAACTCAAATAACAGAAATATTCACTTAGGACTGCTGGCCATTTATCTCCAAAGTACAGTCCAGGATTCTTTTCCATTATCTTTGGGAGAAAGTCTTGGTTAAGTTAAAATAGTCTTTAGATCTTCTCTGTGGCATTGACTGATCTCTGTTTTCAGAAGAAAAGGGATCAGGACCAAGTTTAGGTAGTTAGAGTGAGCTGGGGGCAGCAAATACTAAAGTCTGAGAATCTGGAGTGTTTTCTATGCTGTATCTTAAATACTTACTACTTTTAGGTATGGGTACATGTTGAACATAGGCAGCAGAACCATCTTCCAACTGAATGACCTGGCCATCTATTAGTTTTCCATCTGGAACAAGAGATTCAAGCCAATAAATTAGCACAAAGGAAAATTTTAAACTTTATACAATTTCAAAATGATATCAACTATAAAAACATACACTACTTAAGCTCATGTTCATCTTGATTCTTCCCTCAATGTTCTGAGGCAATTCAATAACACATCCAGTGATCCTATAGAAAGCAGAAAATCCTCCCTCAGCCATCCTTCCTCCCCTCCAATTCTCAATTAAACAAGTTCAGGAGGAAGAGTGGCTCATCACAGCAGGCTACACGAGTCGAACCTCTACAGAGTTATTTAGAATCAGTGACCCTGACCATGGGGAAGCTGAAGCTGGGAAGATAGATAAGTCAGGGCATCTGAGGCCAGTTGTCATTCTCACTCCTGGGGGCTATAAGACCCTTGTTTATATATACATGTGTTCAGTAGTAATTTTTATGTGTTCCATAAAAACAAGGAGTTTGAGAACCAGGCTATTTCCTGGAGCAAAGTAAACACCAATTCAGAGACAATGTTATTAATATACAAGCAAAACCAAATGTCTTTACTTTTATGTGTATTTGGTAAAAATATTAAACAATAACGAAGTAAAAAAAGCAAGAAAGGTCTTGCTAGAAATAGGTCAGAGACACTCCCTGCTCCCCTACTAATTTTGATATTCCAGAGTATCTTTTAAATATATCAAAAGGTAACCCCAAATTACCAACAGAAATTTAAGTTAAATTGAAATAATTTTAAATTATCATATGCAACATAGCATCTTTAAGAGAGATTGGAAAGGAAATATAGCTAATGGGTACTCCATCTCTGAGGTTATGAATCACTCGTATTAACCAATCAGCCATATATGAGCACATACCTTTAGAATTGTGTTGTATATAAGCGGTAGAACCATCTGCAAGTGTTACTGCTTGCAAGCTTACACCTTCCATATTTTCTAAATTGTCACCATCTATTATAAAAGAATAATTATTTTCCTTAGATAACTATTATATATGCATGCTGATTAAATTACTTTTTTTAAAAAAAAAATGAAGATTAGGCAAAAGGCAGGTTGCTTAACTTAGACTCAAATGGGGTTTCTTTCAGCAATCACAAAAAATTTTTCCCCGCCTTACTGTACCCAGCATCCAACCAAGGTAAAAATGCTCATAGAAAGGCTTAGGTTTGTGTTGCCTTCTGCTAAATTAGGAACAGGGAAGTAAACACAGTGTTGTAAATTTTAATTTTTCCTTAAAATAAATGATATTTCCAAACCCACACAGTCCCTTCAAACATTATTGCTCACCTGCCACAGTTACTGCCTCTGTCAGACACAGGGTAACATGTTGAGCCTCCATTCCTCCTCCAGGAAACTCTGTCATTCCCTGAGAATCTCGATTTATTTGGGCTAACAACATCTTTTACCTTGAAGAAAAATATAGGCACTTGAGAACAAAGAATAGTGCATGTGGAAAAAAGCTACAAAGAATATTTATGAACTACAAAAAATTGCTAATGATGTAAATGGTGTTGGAACTAAGATGAAACTTCACTTAATATTCAAGTAAGAGTATTAGCCCAAAGTCCAAGGCTAATCCTCATAATTCAATAGTAAATTACTGAGCACACTGACAAGTCTTGCCCATCAGTTTCATATCATGTCTAAAATTCCCATAATTAGAGTCCCTTGGGTTGAACATGATTGAAGATTCCCACTTAACAATCCATCAGCAAATGCTGTTGACTCGATCTTCAGAAATCTATCTCCAGGACGGCTACATCTCACACTAACCAATCTTTCTTCTGCGATACTTCAACAGTATTCTGACTTGTCTCCCTGCTTTTATGTTAGCTTCTCCACACTCTTCTCTCAACACAGTGGTCAGTGCCCTCTGAAGGGAAAAGTTAGCTCAAGTCTGTCTCCTGCTCAAAATCCTCTGATAAATTCTCATCAGAGTAAAATCCCGAAGTCCTTACACTGGCCTATCAGGCCAAGGATCTTCTCCATTTCCTCTCATTCATTTCACTTCAGCCACACTGGCATCCTCGCTTCTCCTCAAACACATGGGTGTTTGGCTACCTTAGGACCTTTGCACTTGATGTTCCTTCTGCCTGAAACATTTTCCCCAATATCTTCATTGTTCATTCCTTCACCGCTTTAAGTCTTTGCTCAAATGTCACCTCAACGAGAGCTCTCCTGTCCGCCCGATTTCAAACTGTACCTCCCAACTGCCCAATCACGGTGTACCCTATCCTTCTTTCCTCCTCTATGTTTCTGCATACTGCTTCTTATTTAATATATTACATGTGTTTACTTATTTATTTTATTACCTAGTTCCCCCTCCACTAGAATGAACAGAGACTTTTATCTGTTTATTCATCGCTGACTCAAGTGCCTAAAAAGTGCTTGGCACATAGTAGGCACACAGTATGTACTGAATAAATGGATGAATGGATAACCCTTTTACCAAATACCACCACAACTCCCTTCTTCCTTTTTACTTCCAGATCCCATTACCTCTGTGGGCCTTGGGTTATCTCAAACAGTTGGGATAATTTAGCTGCCTTGAGCCAGGGAACTGGACCAGAAGATCTCTTGAGGGCCTTTCCAGGTCTCAAGATCTGATTTTAGTGTCAATATTTAAAAGAGCAACATGTAGACAGTAATAATTTGTAATTCTATTTATGTTTAGAGTTGCTTGAAGAATTTTGTTTTAGAAACACTATAAATTGTATGTATATGTACCCTCTTTGGACCAAAGGTGGGGACTATGGATCAGATTCACACAAAGGTATCAGTGTTATGATAAAAGCCAGTCAGGTACAAAAGGATCCATAATCTATAACTGCTCATAGAACAAGCTGAAACTTCAACACTTCCTTAACCTCCAAGGGCTAACAGAGAAACCTCAAAGTAACACTAGTACCCTTCTGTTAAGACTCCTGCTGAATATAAGGTTGGGATAGGCTAATTTGCAGTCACAAAGAGACAAATACTGCATGATTCCACTTATATGAAGTATCTAAAGAAGCCAGACTCTTACAAACAGAAAGGAAAGTGGTATTTGGAGGGAGGGAGCATAGGGGAGCTACTCAATGGGTATAGTTTCAGTCATGCAAGATGAAAAACTTCAAGAGAACTGCTGCACAACAATGCGTATATAGTTAACATTACTATTCTGTATACTTAAAAATGATTTAGATGGTAAATCTTATATTTTTTTCATTACAATTAAAAAAATCTAAACACATAACAAAATGTTAGGATCTGTTAAAGTTGAGTTGGTGTTTACTCAATTATTTGTATTCCTCTGTGTGATAGATTTCATAATTTAAAGAATGAAAAATACCCAAAATTACTGGTAAGAAGAAAAAGAACACCTGAAAACTGATGGTTAAAATTAGTAACTATCAGATTTCATCTCTTCATCCCTTAAAAACAAAAAATGAAGTGTTTCTTTACTGGTGTGAAGAAACTACTTCTGGTATACTCCAACAACTTCTAAGTGGCTTCATAAATTCAGATTTTTAAATGTGAAGCCATCAGGCTCGGTGGCTCGCGTCTGTAATCCTAGCACTTTGGGAGGTCAAGGCAGGAGGATTACTTGAGGACAGGAATTCAAGACCAGTCTGAGCAACATAGCGAGACCGTCATCTCTAAATGTGAAGCCGTTAGACATTTCAAGTTTGGTCTAACTTGTTAGCAACAATTATTACACAAAAGTGGCCAGACGCGGTAGCTGTAATCCTAGCACTCTGGAAGGCTGAGGCAGGAGAGTCGCTTGAGCTCAGGAGTTCTACGCCAGCCTGAGCAAGAGTGAGACCTCGTCTCTAATGAAAGTAGAAAAAATTAGCCAGGTGTGGTGGGCACCTTGTAGTTCCAGCTACTTGGGAGGCTAAAGCAGGAGGATCACTTGAGCCAGGAGTTTAATGTTGCAGTGAGCTACGATGACGTCACTGCACTCTAGCCTGGGAAACGGAGCAAGACTCCCTCTCCAAAAAAAAAAAAAATTACTACAAAAAAGTATTACGACAACATAAATGTAATGGTCCAGATATAAAAGCAAGAAATCTAATTGCAAAGAATCTTTTTTGTGATAAATAATGATTTAAGAAATCTAAATTAACAAATTTTAGACATCTTTTTTGTATGAAGGCACATAAACCAGGCCTTCAGAAATTGTCAGGCTCAGGTCCTAACTTCAGGCAGGTTTCACCTAAACATTTAACAGAGAAGATATGTCTTTCTATTACCTGCTCTCAATTCCGAATTTTCCTTACAAGTTTGCTTTGTATTAGAAAAAGTTCTCCATTTTAGCCTGGTCATTCACACTGCTTTGATTAGCATTGGCAGAAAACCGTCTTTCAAAACTCTTGAGTTATATTTAAACATAATCAGGGACTAAGCATGTTCCATTGATTAAATGTAATTCAATTAAGTACAGAGTAGTTCGGACGTGCTGGCAAATGAGGCAGAGTTTTCATAGACTCCAAAGGATGCTAAAAGGTAAAGTGTGGAGAAAGAATTCATAATACCAATTTTAATCAGGACAGTAGAATTTTCTCTCAGATGGGTGAAATGTTGAAGCTTGAAGGCTTTGTCCAGTTCCAGGACAATTCAGAAACTTAATATCTGAAACTGACTGGCAGGTAGGTGGAGCCTGACACCTTTGAAATGGCAGTTGAGATATGGCCTACTATGGCTAAAGCTAAAAATACTTGTGAGAAAAAGAGCTGAAAGCAGAGACAAGAATTTAGAAACGAACATTTAGGTCTAGTCACCAGCAATGTCCATTCTGGTGACGGTTTGATCTTAACTAAACCAATGATATGAAAAAGAACCAAAAAAAAAAAAAATCTCTCTTAAACCTCAATAAAGTAGCATTAATAATATGGCCCAACAAGGGCACCCCTGCATGGTTGGGTAAGTACATTCTGGTTTGCTTTCAGTGAGCCGGGGAATTTGAGGAATAGAAGCAGCAGAGTAAAGAGAGAGGTTCTGACATATTCCAAACACCATTTTTGATGCTGTTCTATTAAAAAGCATGTCATTTCAAAATTGCAATGTTAGATTGTACCTTATTTCCCCCAAGATGAACACTGTGTATGCTAATATTTTATTACCCAAATTGCTCATCTTGTCACAGGTACGGAAAGCAAAGCATTGTTAGACAATTGTGAAAATTACAGAGGGAATTCCTGATACACAATTCTTAACATCTCTAACTAACCTTGTCCTAAAAGTGCATTGATGAGGGCACTAAACATGGATAGTTAAAACATATACCTCTAGTCAGAAATAATTGTTTGTGTAGGTCTCTTACTTATTCATTATTTATTTATGAGACAGGGTTTTGCTCTGTCGCCCAGGCTAGAGTGCAGTGGCACCATCATAGCTCATAGCAACCTCAAACTCCTGAGGTCAAGCAATTCTTCTGCCTCAGTCTCTCGAGTTGCTGGAACTATAGGCATGTGCCACCGTGCCTGGCTAATTTTTAATTTATTTATTTATTTATTTATTTTTAGAGACAGGTTCTCACTATGTTTCCCACGCTGGTCTCTAACTCCTGGGCTCAAGTAATCCTTCTACCTTGGCCTCCCAAAATGTTGGGATTACAGTCATGAGTCACCATGCCCGGCAAGTCTCATATTTATAAAACACTTTTCAGATTTAACAACTTACTTGATAATGTTAAATGGAATAGTCCTGCAGGGTCATAAAAATCTTGGGCTCTTCCAACCTCCTCCAAATCCCGAAAACTGTCCAGCAAACTTATGTTTCTTTGTTGCTTCATAGTGACTATTTAAAATATTTTCAATTTGCCTCAAACTTCCTACTTCCCCTTCCCTCCACTCCGCCACCTTATTTTCGGTAAATTAATCAGCCCCCAACTTCACAGAAAATACAGAAGTCATCAGAGAGGAACTTCTCACAAACAAACCTATCACTTTACTACATTTCCACACATTTCTTCTTCTTTCTATCCTACCATATTACTTTCCTACAAGGAAAAACTAATCCCTGGAAACTGTCCTCTGCATTTCATCTGTCTTTCCTCCTTAGGGATCTCAGAGACCTCTCTTGGAAACAACCTCTCTCTCTCTCCCAGTTCCTTCCCATCAATAACTTTAAAAACACAAAAATAAAATCAAAAGAGCAAAATCTCACTGCTGACTCAGCTACTAGTCTCTCTTTCCTCCTTATCACAGCTAGATTTCTTTAAAAGTTGTTGCTAAGAATACTTCCTGATTTCCCACGACCACCTGGTTTCTACCCCAACTCAATTGAAACTGCTCTGATGGGTCATTAATCTCCACTTTAACATAAAATTCAACAGCTATTCCTAGGTATTTACCTAAGAGAAATAAAAACATACATCCACAAAAATATTTGTATAGGAATGTTCATAGCGGTTTTATTCATAATAGTTCTGAACCAGAAAGAATCCAAACATACATCAATAAAAGAAGGAATAAGCAAGTTGTGATAAATTCGTAGAAGGGAATAGTATCTAGTAATAAAGGGGAACAGATTACTATACATGCAATGACACTGGTGAATCTCAAAAATACTATGCTGAGGGAAATAAGGCAGACACAAAATAATGCATACTGTATTATTCCATTAATATAATTTCTAAAAACAGGCAAAATTGATCTACAATGAATAGACAGAATGTGGTTGCAAGGTCAGGGGACTGACTGGAAAGGAGAACATTGGAATTTTCTGTGGTGATGGAAATGCTCTATATCTTCTATTGAAATAAAAAGTTGTCCACAACTGCCTAAACCCACCAAATTGAACACCAAAGATTTATGCATTTTATTATGGTGATTATACTCAAATGTTTAAAAAGTTAAAAAAAAATGACACGTTCACAATAAACAGTAAAAAAATTGTTGATGGATATTTTGCAGTCTTATCATAATTGATTTATCTCCTCCTTTATCTCCTCCTTGCAACACTCTCTTTCCTTGGCTTCTGTGACGCCCACTCTCCTGGTTTTCTCCTAACTAGTTCTTCTCAGTTTCTCCTACGATTCCTAAATATGGAGGCTCCTCAAGATTCTGTCCTACTTTTTTTTTTTTCCCACTCTATGTACTTTACTCTTAGGCAATTTCATCCATTTCTATGGCTTCAAAGATCTCCTGGATTTATATGCTCTCTAAAATCTGTCTAGTCCTTTCTCTTAAGGGCTCCTGACCTATGTATCTAACCGGTTACTGGCCTCCATCACCAACATGGTTCACAGTCACCTTCCTCTCAACACACAGTTGCCCACACAATTCACCTGTGTCTTCTACCTCAGTGATAAATGCAATCACCAACCCAGTAGCCCAAATCTCCCTATTCTCCAATTAATCATTAAGAATGATTAACTTTCCTAAATATCTGTCAAATGTATTCACTTCTCTTATCAGATTGTCTTATTAATTCAGGCCACCATCATCCACTTGATTAAAACAGCTTCCTAAAATCCACTCCTACCCTCCTCCAATATAATCTTCACAGCACAGCACAAGTGCTTTAAAATTGTATCATAGCACTTCTCTGTTTCTAAACCTTTAATACTTCCCATTTTCCCATATAGTCCGAATGTCACCATCTGGACTCTGAACTTCTCCAGCAGGGTAAATAACCATCCTGGTTTGCCCAAAACTGAGGAGGTTTCCAGGACATAGTACGTATAGTTTTTGGTTATTTTGCTTTATTTTTTAGAATGGGGTGGGGGGGACTTTCAGTTTTAAAACTGGGATAATCTTGGGCAAATCAGGACAAGCCAATCACTCTATTCTTTTCTTTTTTTTTTTGAGACAGGGTCTAGCTCTGCCACCCAGGCTAGTGTGCCGTGGCATCATCATAGCTCACCGCAACCTCAAACTCCTAGGCTCAAGGTATCCTCCTGCTTCAGCCTCCCGAGGAGCTGGGACTACTATGTATACTACCATACCTGGCTAATTTTTTTCCTATTTTTTGTAGAGACGGGGCCTCATTCTTGCCAGGCTGGTCTTAAATTCCTGGCCTCAAGTAATCTTCTCACCTTGGCCTGCCAAAATGCCAGGATGACAGTCATGAGCCACTCTATTCTTCACTCTTGTTTTAGGCACAATCTCCTCACGTTCTACACTTTAACGACATTGGTTAAAATTTCAATAGTTAATGATACAAATATCACTTCATAATAT
>NW_012150174.1:10081780-10095601 GCF_000956105.1 Propithecus coquereli
TAGAGTGCCGTGGCGTCGTCCTATCTTAGTTCCCTGAAGCATTATTTATAATAGTAAAAAATGGTCAACGACCTAAAAGTCCATCAATAAGGGCAGGTTAAATATAGGACATGTATAAATGAAACATACAGACATTTTAAAAAATGAGATAGATCTATATGAAATGGTGGGAAACATGTCCAAGATACATTGTAAGTGGGAAAAAGCAAGTTGCAGAAGCATATATATGGTATCATCGCATTCCTGTTTTTAAAATACATACCTAAATATTCGCCTATTTTTGCATATATAATTTTAAAATTCAAGTGGTTACTCTCAGTAATGGGACTAGGAGATGAGGGTGGAGTGGGGAAGGGACTTTTAATTTTTACCATATATAGTGTATAAATTTAAAAAAATTACCATGTATTATTTTCATGGTTTTTAAAATAAAACTAGTTATTAAAATGACAGTTACTGTAAAGAAAAGCATTAGCTGGGCACAGTGGCTCATGCCTGTAATCCCAGCTACTCAGGAGGCTGAGGTGTGAGGATCACTTGAGCCCAGGAATTCAAGGTTACACTGAGCTATGATTCACCACTGCACTCCAGCCCGGGCAACAGAGGGTTGACCCTGTCTCTTTAAAAAAACAAAAAACAAACCAAAAAACACTATGTCCAGAAACAAACCCTGGAGCAAAAAGACTCAGAACTAGGTAAAACAGATTTAACCTCCCATCACTCCCCCTTCCAAAGAAAAAAACACTAGATAAAAACCTCAAAACTAAGTAATGATGAAAACTTCAGGACTCAGAAAGTTCTCCTCACATGATCATAAGCTGCATATACATTATAAATAATTAACAGCAGCTCAAGTAATAGTAAAAGCAAAATTCCCCAATATAGCTAGGTCATCTTTCCGTGAAGAACATGATCAACTCTTACTTCACAGCAACATCCCAATGTGCAGCAAAGGACTATGAATGTTTTGCAAATCATGGATCTGATAAAGGACTTCTATCCAGAGTATAAAAGAACTGTTATAACCCAGCAATAAAAAGACAATAATCCGAGCTTAAAATGGGAAAAGGATCCAAACAGACATTTCTTCAAAGATATGTAAATGACCGATAAGCGTATGAAAAAATGCCCAACATCATTAGCCACCATGGATATACAAATCAAACCCACAGGAGATACCACTTCATCCACACTAGAATGACTATAATCAAAAAGACTAATCATAACAAGTACTGGCAAGTATGTGGAGAAATTAGAATCTTTATACATTGCTGGTAGAAATGTAAAATGATGCAGGCACTTTGGAAGTTTGACAGTTACTCAAAAGCTTGAACATATAGTTACTATATGACCCAGAAATCCCACTCCTAGGTGTATATATCCTCAAGAGAAATGAAAACCTACATCCACACAAAAACTTGTACACGAATGTTCATAGCAGCATTACGCATAATAGTCAAAAGGTGTAAACAATTCAAATGTCCATCAGATGAACGGATAAATAAGATATGGTATGTTCACACAACGAAATACTATTTGGCAATAAAAAGAAATAAAGTACTGATATATAACATGAATGAACCTGGCAAAGGCCACATCTGTATGATTCCATTTAGGTGAATTATCCAGAACAGGAAAATCTGAAAACTGATGATGGGGGCAGGAGAGTTGAGAAGAACACGAGTAACGGCTAATGGGTATAGCTTCTTTTTCGGGTGATGAACATATTCTAAAATTGACTGTGGTGAATCAACTCCTAATATACTAAGACTCACCTAATTATATTTTAAATGAGCAAATTTTAAAGTATATTATTTACATCATTAAAGCTGTTATTTTAAAAAAAGGGGCACAACTGTGAAAAATATAGGCACTCAAATATCTGTAGACAGCCGACTGATCATAGAATTTCCAAATAGTCAAAATATGCCAGGATAAAATGAGTTATGCATCTTACTCGTGATTTTGGGTGATCTCCTTATCACATATTTTCTTATTAAACACTTAATGAACTTAAACTACGTATTCAGCAGAAAAAATATTAAATATTGCACTGTTTTTTGGTCAACTACAGCAAAACAAACATCTTCTAGTAAGATTCAGGACAAACCCGACCACAACCTAAAATCTAAAATTTCTCACCACATCCCCACTTGATTATACCAGCTGATTTACACATTTCCAAAGCAAAGGCTGAAGTTGATTTTAAACAAAGAATGGGTTGGCAATGGTATTCTTTCCTACTCTTTTTAACTTCGTTATGTGTGTGTGTGGGGGGGGCGATCAATGTTAAAAAGCAAAAGGGGAGGAAATAAAAATCGGTTCACTCACACAATAAAATGTTACAAAGCGACTATAAGGATTTTTTCACTCTTTGGCCAGGAAAAAAGGGGAATAAAAGGGAATGATAAAATTGCTAATTTATAATATTTCATGTTAGGCCTCAAGGACCCCCAAAAAAAGGTATGTCATGGAAACAAGGAATCTATCCACGACCCAGGAGGGAGGGAAATTCTTGGTGCGATCTGCAAGGAGGGTCCCGAGAGGGCCCCTAGCCAGCCCTGCCGCCGATGCCCCAGTTGGGGCCTGGTGCGGACTGTGGGCCCGGCGTCCCAGCCAGAGGAGCTTCGCCTCGGCGGCGCCTGGGGACGCGCTCCGCGCGGAGGTCAAGCAGAGAAACGCCGCCAGGCTCCCGAGGGCTCCACCCTCCCCTCTTTCGCTCCCTCCCCTCGGCGGTCCCCTGAGGGGAACAGGCGGGGCGCAGCGATCAGAGGCAGTGGGGGGGTTGAGTCCCCAGCAAGAAAAGCTCCGCCGCCCCAGAGTGGCGGCCTCGGGTTATTAATAAACTCCGCTTCTGCCCAGGCGCCGCTACCGAGGCCGGCCCGTAGGATCGGCAGGGCCTGCGGCGGAGGCTGAGGAGCGGGAGCCGGAGCCCGGGCCCAAGCGGGCCCGCGCCGCCGCGCTGAGGGCGGCGGCCGGGCGGAGAATAATGCACACTGGGTAAAAACACATTTATATACGAACCTCCGAGAAAATTTTCCAACAATTCCTTCGTCCGACCACCATGCACCAGGACAGGAAACAGCCGTCCGGCCCCCAGGCCCCGCAACCCGCATAGCGTGTCTGATGCCCGCCCCCAGCCTACATTGGGCTGTCATTACGTCACTCACCGGACGCTTTCTGCTTGCCATTGGCCCAAATTTAGCCGGCGCGGAAAAAACCCGCCTTAGCCACGCCCCCTCCCCTGGCGTCATTCGATCCTGGCCTTACAGTCCGTACCTGAGTGGCTCGCGCAAAGTGCGGAATCAAAGCTCCTGTGTCTGACTGGTTGGCAGAACCGCTGGTCCCAGGCCGACACCACCTCACTGACAAGTGAATTATGCCGATTCTGGGGCCTCAGCGGGAGGCGCCATTTTGTAGAGAGGGAGGGAGGCTGGTCCTTGTGATTACCCGGGAGGGAGAAGGGGTGACGGGCGCCATTTTCCCCACAGGGGCGAGGAGGCTGTCTTGGATCTCCCTGTGGGCTTGCCGGAGCTCATTTTGGAGACCACTTGGGCTTAGCCTAGTGATTGCTGAATGTCTTCCCGTTGGGAGGGAAGTAGAAAGGAGGAGTAGGACAGGATGGGAGGCCTAAACTACTCCCTAGGGGCTTTCAGTGCTTGCTGAGGCCCTTTGTATTAGGCGAGGGCTCTGCTTTCCCGAGAGCTGCTGTATGCCGGTGACTGGCTTCCAAGACTGACTGCACTTCTCCAGTCTCCGGGGGCATCACCATGCGGTGGGAGGGTGAGCCTTTCTCTCCTTCTGAAACTCCGGCGGAGCTTGGCAACAGGACGGGGCAGCGTTCTTGGACTCAGCTGGGAGACACTACGGATGCTTTTGTGCTTTCACGTAGTTTCTACTCGAAATTTGAAGCCGTCTGAAATTGTGTCGCTACGTTCTTTTGTATGTTCTTTCCTTTTCGTTTGTCTGAACTAAAGGAAAGTCAAAAGGATGGGGAAAGCATTCAATCGGGCTCCCGAAAACTGAGTACAAATAGGTTGTGGCGTTTGTGGTAGCTCTCAACCCTTTTCTAAACCATTGGAAATACTAGTCTGAAAATTTCAGGAGGTAATCATTAAAAGTTTGCTTTGGCAACTAGGCCAAATAAAGATGAGATAAAGTGAGTAGATGCAAGATTTCTTAAATCAGACGCGCCAGTAGTTTTTTTTTTTTTTTTTGAGACAGAGTCTCAACTCTTTTGCCCTGGCTAGAGTGCCGTGGCGTCAGCCTAGCTCACAGCAACCTCAAACTCCTGGGCTCAAGCGATCCTCCTGCCTCAGCCTCCCGAGTAGCTGGGACTACAGGCATGCGCCACCATGCCCGGCTAATTTTTTTCTATATATTTTTAGTTGTCTGATTAATTTCTTTCTATTTTTAGTAGAGACGGGGTCTCGCTCTTGCTCAGGCTGGTTTCGAACTCCTGAGCTCAAACAATCCCCCCGCCTCGGCCTCCCAGAGAGCTAGGATTACAGGCGTGAGCCACTGTGCCCGGCCCTGCCAGTCGTTTTAATAGAATCGAATTACTAAGAAAATAAGAAGGCTGGCCTGCTGTGACAGGTTTGGATCTTGCTTACAAAAACAGGGAGAGAACAGGATGATGTTTGATTTGGCGTGTTGCATTTCAGGTGATCATGGAATAGGGGAATAAATCAAAAGATGTTAAAGATGGCCAGCCCTCGAAGTGAGGTTAGTAAAAATGTTTTGATTTGTAATTGAGTCTATGTGGAAGATGCAACATTGCCCTTTTATTGGTTAG
Organism: Propithecus coquereli; assembly: GCF_000956105.1. Taxonomy (NCBI): domain Eukaryota; kingdom Metazoa; phylum Chordata; class Mammalia; order Primates; family Indriidae; genus Propithecus; species Propithecus coquereli. The sequence continues at coordinate 10,086,576 of NW_012150174.1, forward strand.
GCAGACCCTAACTAAGGCATAATTGCTTAATTGGTACCCAAATGCTATTCGAAGAGTAACAGGAATTTGAGCTTCGTTCGAACACACATCCTGAAGAAGTTGGAAATAGTTCTCATTACTTTTTAAGCCCTTGTAAGAGAAATGTCATGTATACAATTGGATTAGGTTACTTGAAACTGAAACTGTGGAGGATTTTGCTCATTTAAAACAATTTCCTGGGCCAGGCATGGTGTCTCACACCTGTAATCCTAGCACTCCTGGGAGGCCAAGGCAGGAGGATCAGGATCGTTTGAGCTCAGGAGTTCCAAACCAGCCTGAGCAAGAGAGAGACCCCATCTCTACTAAAAAAATAGAAAGAAATTAGCTGGACAACTAAAAATATATAGAAAAAAATTAGCCGGGCATGGTGGCACATGCCTGTAGTCCCAGCTACTCGAGAGGCTGAGGCAGGAGGATCACTTGAGCCCAGGAGTTTGAGGTTGCTGTGAGCTAGGCTGACGCCACTGCACTCTAGCCTGGGCAACAGAGTGAGACTCTGTCTCAAAAGTAAATAAATAAATAAAATAAAACAATTTCCTGCCTAATGGATAGATTCCCTTTGTTACAGAGAAGTTGAGAGCTGAGATAAAAAAAAAATTGGTGGTGAGGGTGGATAGGATGCTATAATTGTAATCTGATTCAGAGAGAAAGCTTAATTCAGATTTGATACAGGTAGTGGCACCTTATGTTAACAGAATTTACTCGTGACTATAGGACAGAGTTCAAATGTATACAGTATTCAGGGCCATCCATAATCTTCAGATTTTCCCCAAGTCACCTCTCCTCTCTTTTATTACATCCTATCAAATTAATGGCTTGAAAATCTTTCTCTGTCAATGCTAGTCCAGGCTCTTAAATACAGCAGGACCATTTCCCCAACTTCCTAAATAAAAGCTTATTTCTTCTAGTCCCCTTCAAAAACTATTATCATATTTTCTAAAATATTTCTTTCAGTAACTTGAAACTTCCTGGAGAATTAGTTCATTAGGGCATATTTGTACAATGATATAACCATGAAGTAGTATATGCATAGAAAAAAGATACAGAGAAATGTGTTAAACTCTTAAAAGCAGTTATCTCTGGGAAAAGGGATTATAGATGACTTAGTAAATTATTTCTGTAAATTTGTGAATTTTTTAATCATGGATTTGTAGATTTTTTTTAAGCACTTAAGAATTTAAAACCAAACCAGTGGCTTGTTCATGGGAAGCTGTGGCTGTAAATGTGTGTCAATTGTTTCAGAACCTGTTGCCTCATGTGTATGGTAAAACCACCCATTTCACAATGTGATTGGGAGGTTATATGATGTTGCTGGTTTTTGCATGTAGCACAATGCCTGTCAGAGACGCTTTCCAAGTGCTTAATAAATTTTAGCCCATCTCTCCCCACTTCCTCCTTTATGGTTTTACAACAGTGGTTTTTAAGCACTTTGACAATTCCTTTGGGATTCTGATGAAAGCTATGAAAAATATAAAGTTTGCAGTTTGATAGGACTCATGGACCCAGAGTTAGGAGTCCTTGGTTTGTAGACTAAACTCATTTAGTTAACGTCACTCAACTTCTGCGATAAAAGTGACAGACCTATTTTTATCATTATTATTTTTTTTTTGGAGACAGAGTCTTGCTTTGTTGCCCGGGCTAGAGTGCCGTGGCATCAGGCTAGCTCACAGCAACCTCAAGCTCCTGGGCTCAAGTGATTCTTCTGCCTCAGCCTCCTGAGTAGCTGGGACTACAGATGAGCACCACCATGCCTGGCTGATTTTTTCTATTTTCAGTAGTTCCCGGCTAATTATTTCTATTTTCTAGTAGAGAGAGGGGTCTCGTTCTTGCTCAGGCTGGTCTCGAACTCCTGACCTCAAGTGATCCTCCCAAATTTTTAGTCTTTCACCATTAAGTATATTAGCTTCAGGGTTTTGCCTTTTATCAGGTTGAGTAAGTTCCTTCTGTTTCTAGTTTGTTGGGTTTGTTAACAAGGATTTAAAAGGAAACCTTAAAAAGCTCTCATAAGAAACATTTAAATACAGAGTGTAATTGACAAATTTCAATCCATACATGAAAAAAGAATCTATAAATACACAAAGGTGAATTATCACCTGTGCTTTAAAAAACTTGGTGGGGAGATGATTAGGTCACACACACACACGCACACAAGAATTACTTAAGATATTCCTCCCATGCTAAAATGAAGAATTTCTAGCTGGATACCTAGCTCCCCTTTTTAAGAACCACAGTGTCTGCTTCTTTTGATAGTCATGGTCATATGAGTATGTTCTGACTCTTTATATAAGAGGCAACAATGTGTGCAACTTGCTGTACTGGTCCCTAAAGGGCAGGGATATATTTCTTCGTCACTTCGGTTTATTCAAAGTTTAAATGGTGGTTGTCCTGGGCCATATGTACTACTGTACACAAAGGATGAGGGGCCTATACTGGCACTGAATCACTTTAGTGAGCTGAGTTACAGCCTGGGTCTAGAAGACTTTTGGAAGAGCATAGTTTAATCTGCTGCTAATGTTGGTCTTTGGATTTCCAAGTCCACTTAAATATTAAGTTTTATGTTTGTTAAAGAATATTCTCTTAGAAGAGCCTTCTCTAATTTGGGGGTCTGATTTATTTAGATAACTCTTCCCTCTCTCTCTTCCCCTGTAGAGATTACAGTAATATCTCCAAGAGCACTTTCCATATAAACTGACATGCTTTGGGGTCAAGAGTGACTTTATTTTAAATGCTAATCTGCTGGACTAACCCTGAGTCTGGGAATGCCTCCATAATATCTAGCTGATGTTATTACTTTTTAAAAATTTAGACACATGGTTTCACTCTGTCACCCAGGCTAGAATGCAGTGGTGCAATCATAGCCCACTGTAACCTTGAATTCCTGGGCTCAATCTCCCTGCTTCAGCCTCCCCAGTAGCTGGGACTACAAGTGCATGGTCACAACACCCAGCTAATTTAAATTTTTTTTTTTTTTTTTTTTTAGAGACAGGTCTCAAATGCCTGGCCTCCAGCGATCCTCTTGCTTCGGCCTCCCAAAGTGCTGGGATTACAGGCATGAGCCACCGTACCCAGCCACATATTCTTTATGTAGGAAAACCTGTGCACTGCAAGTTTCACCTTTCCACCAAAACAACCCTTGATGCTAGTACACTGATGCCAGCAGCATTCTCTCAGCCACCTACACATTCCTTCCAGAGCACATATACTTTCCCCCCCCAGATTTAAGCCCTGGGTCTGGGGAGTCGTGGTGCAGAGATCAACTGTCTTGCAGCTGCCTAAGACCACACTTTTGTCCTCAAGTCCCCCTAACAAATCATCCTATACCAACAAACTGGATTTGACTGCCTCATTCTTTGGTTTCTCAGCTCCTTTGGCATTTGGGGGTTGCTTTGCATGTACATCCCTTTCTATGACCACATGCAAAACCTTTCTTTACTATGAGCCAAAGTATGAAGTGCTACTGCAAGGGTAGCCAATCTCACAAAGGGTAAAAACTGAAATTAAGTAGACACTAATAATTGGTCACAGATAATCACTGCCAAAATTTAAACTACATAGAACAGAACTGACAGTTTTATAACTGATGTTTTAATTTTAGGTCATTCATTTTACAAACACAGTATGTCTATTATGCTTAAGATAATTGTGTTAAATCTTTGCCAAAGACATAGTAGTCATATTAATGTAATTCTTAATGCCTTTTTCTTCATGCTTCAGGGGCTACATCTGGGGTTGAATAGCAGCACATAGCCAAAGGGCTGTGGTATGTCCACCCATGCTCTACTCTGGTCTCTTCCAGAGGTGAGTATATAGCACTAGTCACTATCTTAATACAGTGTGCCACCATTTTATTACCTGCAGAGAAACAGATTAACTTCCTTTATTTAATACTGATAATAGGTACGGTTTTTAAAACATGGATTGCTTAAGTTTACAAAAAAGTAATTTTATGCTAATGCCTGTCATGAACAAAGATAAACTTTCAAAAAGTTTTCCAAAACTCCTATAACCTCATCTAGAAACTAACACATATTAAGATTCATGATCTAGGCCGGGCGTGGTGGCTCATGCCTGTAATCCGAGCACTCTGGGAGGCTGAGGCAGGAGGATTGCTTGAGGTCAGGAGTTTGAGACCAGCCTGTGCAAGAGTGAGACCCCGCCTCCACTAAAAACAGAAAGAAATTATCTGGACAACTAAAAATATATAGAAAAAATTAGCCGGGCATGGTGGCACATGGCTGTAGTCCCAGCTACTCGGGAGGCTGAAGCAGGAGGATCGCTTCAGCCCAGGAGTTTGAGGTTGCTGTGAGCTAGGCTGATGCCACGGCACTCTTGCTCGGGCAACAAAGCGAGACTCTGTCTCAAAAAAAAACAAACAAACACAGATTCATGATCTATAACAAACTAATTTGATGTTAAGCTAAATGAAATCATTAAAATTAAGATATATATCTGATACATTAGAAATTACCATTTGAACACTAAATAGTTTAATTATTAAGGTCTAATTTTAAGTTAAAGTCTATACATGGAGATTAGTTTGGATTATGTGACACAAGAGACAAACATGTTCTCAAAGACATGCCAATACATTTTCTTGAAGCAAAACCTCAAATGAGAATTTTCATACTGTGCATGGGAATAACTAAAACCTTTATTAGATGTGATTTTCCAATAACAGTAATGTGAAAATTGGAATTATCAATTCAAAGAGCAATGAATTCTGAAAATTTAAAAAGTAGACTAGGTATTAGGGCACAAAAGGTAAAGGAAGACGAGAATGTTTCTTTAATACTTTTCGATATCCCCTCTGTACACAATGTTGCATATATACAACTACATTTTTTATTTTATTGATTTTATATAATAGTGAAATCCCTTTAAGCAACCTAGGTATACAGTTGGTGTCCAACTTGTGGGGGAGGGAGTAGAAACACACTTAACAGTTTTTACCCACACATTTCAGACAATTTTTTTCTTTTTTTGCCAAGATTTTAGTAGTAAATTCATAAATATAGGAAATACTTTCACTCCTTCAGTGTTAAAGTAGAAAACCAAACAGTGCCAACAGCAGTGGCTTAATTATTGGTATACAAGAAAAACATAACACCAGTGGGTTTTCTTAATTATGCATTTTAAATATCAGTATGTGCATTTGTTTGATTTTTACAGTTATAAATGCTCTGTTTTAGATAACAGCATGTAATAGTTTTGAATCTATTGAGATGTTGCTTTCAATTTGAAATATTGTGTGTATACATGTATATAAAAAAATAATCCAATGTATGACTCATCTGACAGATGTTTAAGATCAATAAAGGCTTATTTTTCAACATGCAGTTAGGAAGAGAGGGAAGCAAGCCAACCTCTCTACACTGTCTTGTTGCTGGGCTGGTTTTTGCAGTGGTATCAATAGTGGTTTTTGGAGGGAACCATGTGCCTTCAGCCTCTATAATTAAGATCAGATACCACAATCAACAGGAGGGGTAGAGGAGATGGGGAAAGGTAAGTGGGCAGGTGTTAAATATCAAATTTTAAGTGTGCATTTTGCATTTTATAGGTACAGGATAAAAACAGGCCAATTAAGGAAAAAATTTTATGAACAGGGAAAAAACTGCAATCAAATCAAGACATAATAGCCGAATTAAGTTCTTTTAATAGATTGCATATATAGATGTTTAGCCATACTCTTAGATCAACTCTTTAAGAGTAGAACTTTATATCCAATTTACATGCTTCAGATATCACCTTTCTTACTTGTTTACAGTAAGGGCTCGTATCCAAATATCCAATTGTACACTGAGAGCTTTAAGAAAAAACAGGACACAGAGGGAGTTGCCATTTTTAGCAGCAAAGGTATATCACTAACCCCTTTTTACATACCGAATTCAAGTCACAATCAGAGGTGAGTGTACCACAAAGTCACCAGGTACAAAATTGCTAGTTCATTTTTAAATTAATAACTTGAAATTACCCCTGCCCCCCACCCCATTACATCCCTTCTTTTTATAAACAGCAAACATTTTGCTATTTTATACATAGGCTAGCAGGCTTGTTTCAATATGAAAGTGCTAATTCATTTACAGATTTTTTTAATCAGTTATGTAGTGCTACAATAAACGTCCAATAATCTACATAGGAACAATCTTTGATGAATGAAAATGATGAAGATTGAATAAGGCTATCAGATTACCTTATCTTATTTACATATAAAGAATAGATACCCAATGGTGAGGAAGAGACAAAAATTGGACAAATACTCATAGGTGTAAAAATTACATCTACCTTTGAGATTTATATACTGTAAATGAGACATTTTAAATAGTCCTGTAGCCCATGCCTATTTTTTCCTCAGAAAAAGAAAAGCTGCCTTCATGACATCCCCTCTTGTTGCAGATTTCCACAGTGTCACTTGAAAGCTTCAGTCAGGATCTTACTTTCTTCAAAAAATAAAGAAAATAACCCCAAAATTACCCTCCCTCCCCCAAATCCCTCTGGTTTCTTTTCCAGTGCCAGGTTGCATGATCAGGTCCCACCTCTTGGGTTTTTTTGTCCATCTATTGATCAGTTAGTTTAGAGTAGATAACATGACCAGTTCTGGAACCACTACTAGGAGGAACACAAGCTCTTCACTACAATCACACAGCAGGAAAGAAAGTGATAAACTCAATTCATCCCTGGTGCCGGGCCTCCAAAATTGAAAGAACTTGGCACAACTGGAGCACTGAATTTGTATCCTCCATGCTTCTCAATCATTTTAGATTCTAGAAAATAAATCAGTAAAATTTTAACAGGTATCCAATCATCTACTAACTTTGGGGTGGGGGAGGAAGAATTGACAAGATATTAACAAGCCAATAGCTTAACCACTAATAGTACCAATAATAGCCAGGCAGTTCCAAAGCTCCAAATGTAATAAGGGCAAGCACCACGTGGAGAGTATAATCTCTCCTATTGTATGCTGTAGACTTAGCCAATTTTCACTTCCCATTGTTGAGGAAAAGAATCTTTACCCCATTTTGAGTCAAAAACATCAGTAAGGTCTGATCTTTAAATAACAATCTCTAATGAATCAAATGCAAGCAAATCCAAAATATAACTTACTTCAGAATGCTATGCCTTATTTATAAAGAGTACCCTTCTTTGACTGTAACTATAAAGCTAGTTTGGCTAATGGTATTCAAACCTATAGAAAATTGCTAGACTGTGCATAATCTAAAATGTACTTTTAAAAAATACATACTGAAATGTTTAAAGATGAAAACATGTCTGGGATTTTAATATGCTTCTGAGAAAAACAATACTTCATAACTTTTTAATTTTTTTGCCTTTTTAATAGAACTTTCTACTATCTAACCATCACTATAAGCTTAAGCAATTAAAGCTACTACATACACACTGATAGTCGACTACACTTAAAAATAAACTAGCCAAAACAAAACTCATTTCTCCTGTATTAAAGCCCTCAGATTAGAGTTAACTCCTACCACTTGCAACAACTATATCTTTTATATAATTTGAAATCCTTTCATAAAATTTAAAAGCTATATATAAAGTCATTAATTGGTTGACTAACATACCATGGGCTGCTCTTCTTTGATCGGCCAGAGTTGCTATGTCCTGTAACTGTTTTCTTTGTTCTTCATTGAGACCATGAGTCAGAGCTTGATACCACACAGGATTACGATTTTGAATAGCTATCAAAACAAAAACAAGGGGAAAAAAGAACATTAATTTAAAAAGAGGCCTGGTAGATTCCTTTTTTCTTTCCTTATTATTTAAAGTCCTTACAACTCAGACCAGTAGCTTCTTTCTATTCTGTTTCCCCTACTCCATCCTCTCCCAACACTAAAATTCTGATCTATTTTATATTCTCCCAATAATTTTTAGTTATCTTATTTGTAAAACAAAAGATATAAGAATAAAATTAATTCATTTACCTTTATGCCTCAAAAACATCTAATCATTCTTATAATTCATCTCTCTAGCAAATAAGGATTCAGTCCTTACATAATAAAAAACAAAGTAGGGGAATTTCAAGAATAAAATTAACCCAACCTTCTTAAAAAATTCCAAGTTAAAGCAAATTGAAAATGATCAAGGCTACTTTGGTTAGAATTCTCAGATCCCTAAATTGAAAAAGAAAAATGGGAAGCATTAAGGAGATGTAGAAAAAGGATGTAGGATACAAAATAAGTGCCTTATTTTTTCCTGTCTTGCCTACTAAAACTTTGTCTTCAAAAGTATCTATTGTCATTTCATAGAAAGGCAACTTTACAGTTCTCAAGTTAGAATTAAAATGGTCATATATTTTTATACTATGGCCTAAATAATAGTCAAACTCAATCTGTCAGAAACAGAGAACAAATTTTCCCAAAATGCCACAAAATTAGGTGTTAAAAATCTCATAATCTTTAATAAGAACATTCACTAGACAAGTTGATATATATATATTAAAAAAATGGTGTTAAGTCTTCCCTATTTCAATTAAGTAGCTATATACACATGTGTATGTGTACAATCAAGAAACTATTCTCTGTAATAACAGGTTTCCACAAAAGAAATTTCTACAGAGTAATGCCAAAAATGTAAACTGATTTTCTCCCATACTAGTGCTAAGAGGTGTATTTGGGGGAGGGGGAGAAACCTGACACTCAACCACATGATTTTCTATTTATTACAACTGTACAGGGGCCCTGTATTAGAAACCATCCTTTAGGGATTGACATGTGTTTATACTTACAAAATCCAAAGACATGGACAAAGCAAGTCAGTGGTTCCTGGCACCATAATCAGTTCTTGCTGCCATGTAGCTCAGAAACCATCTGTTTGTGTTTCTGCAACCTTGCGGTTTTGGCTGGGTGTGGTGGCTCACACCTGTAATCCTAGCACTCTGGGAGGCCGAAGCAGGAGGATTGCTTGAGCTCAGGAGTTTGAGACCAGCCTGAGCAAGAGTGAGACCCCGTCTCTACTAAAAATAGAAAAATTAG